>NW_020454093.1:14164857-14192215 GCF_003342845.1 Nothoprocta perdicaria
AGAGAGAGAGAGAGAGAAAAAATTAACAATCATACTTCCTTTAGTCAAAAGTGATGGTGATGTGATTACTTTTGCTTGAATTAAAGTGGACTAGGAGTATCTGTGAGACTCAGTGTCTCCACCATGGGTGTGCAAGTACTCAGACACTCGTGTTGAACACCCACGTTCTGGGAGGGCAAAGCCCACGGCACATACAAAATTATGTGTCTTCCTGATACAACTAACATGAAAATCAAGTTATGTTAGTGCTGTTTACAAAGACAGGCATATGAACAGGTAATACCCTAACGATGATGCAAAGAGGTACCCTTTTCACCCAGTAGAAAATTATTTCTCCTTTTAATACTTATGTTTCTTTGGGATTAGGTAGGAAAAAGGGTTTTCTTCCTGTAGCAGTAAGTGAAACTGAAAGGTATAGGAACCTAGTCCAGGTGGAAGCCAAATAGGTACAAACACTGCATACCCTAGTATGTACCACAAGCAACTAATCACACAAGAAAAGGAATACTGAAAATATTGAGATTCTTTTGTTGCCTCTTCAATCTATAGAAGGGTAAAATACAAAAAATTCTGGCAGATTACCAAAAGCAGTAAAATCCATGTCTTC
This sequence comes from Nothoprocta perdicaria, assembly GCF_003342845.1. Classification (NCBI taxonomy): domain Eukaryota; kingdom Metazoa; phylum Chordata; class Aves; order Tinamiformes; family Tinamidae; genus Nothoprocta; species Nothoprocta perdicaria. Next base: position 14,165,465 of record NW_020454093.1, read on the forward strand.
CAAGTTTTCCAAAATATTCTCTATTGAAGCAGTAAACCTTTTGAAAGTAGAAGAATCCATCATTTCTGGTGRGGGGAAAAAAAAGTATATATAATTATGTATGAATAAGAAAATACAAACTGTAAAAAGAAAACACAATCAAGAACTTACCTTCAGGTGTTAGTTTAGGTTCATAAGCTTTCCTCTTCTTTTGTTTTTCTTTTTTCTTCATTTTTCTAGCCACTAATTAAAGAAAGAAACAAATATTCAACTTTTTAAAGTATGATATGTATTTTTTACATTTCTTATGCTCATATTAACTAATGTGTGCAAAGATGTTTATTTTAAAATGCTCAACATACTCTCTCATATTGYTTCAGTACTATGGAAGGAAGAAAGCTTTTATAGTGATGAGTTACCCTCACTGAGGCTCGGAGGAGGAGAATAATCATCCATGTCAGAGTCGTCAGGGCTGCGATTACGGTACCGGCTACTGCCCGAAGTCCTCCTGCCTTCGTGGTAGTGGCCGCTTCTCCTATGGTCACCAGAACTTCTTCTGTCATGTTCTTCATACTCCCAGGCTGCATCTCTGTCCTTTTTATGTCTTTTCCGAGAAGCTGGAAAGAGAATTTTTATTATTGGTACAAGATTTGCACTTTCCTAGCACAAAATAATGCAGTTCCAAGCTAAAGCAAAATGCTATTGTACAAATGTACTGTAAAACAAGCAAACACATTAAAACAATAGTAATGGCACTGTTCTAACAATTCATTTTAAATAACACAGAACTGCTTTAAACTGACAAAAATACAAGCAAAATTAATGAGCATCTATTTAAACAAAGGAGAGCAAAAGAGATCAAAATAATTTTCCTCCCTTCCTTTCACGAGAGGACACTAAGATAGTTTTTTCTATCACCTAAACTGTAGCTATAGGTGGTGCCCAAGTTCCAGTTCAGTGACGGTTTTATCCATCCAACACAGCAAGTTTCAATGAGACTGGATGATCTAATTGCTAAAGAATATTCTATTTTGCCAACATATCTATAATTTTGCTGTGATACATATGGTACAGAATTCAGTACAAAGGTAGAAAGTTGGAACCTCTGCTTTCGAGGCAGACAGTGCACATGTAGCACAGAAGGAAAATGCAACTGGTTTTCAGTCAGGACCAAAATAAACTAGCAGAGCTGAACAGTGAAGAAAAATGGACAAATGYACAGGCAGAAACAGAGCCTGGATGAAATAAGACATTTAGGGGATGGGGAGGAAGTCTTTGCTATTTTCAAAGGCAGTCTTGTGCCTTGAAGGGTAGAGATGCTGAGATTTAACACAAATTGAGGAGGATATATTGTTTCATCCATGAATTCATCCAATTCTCCATTCTCTAATGTAACAGGATAATTGGACTAACAAATAAAATATATAACACACAACTTGATGTAAAGGTGAAAAATGGCTCCAAAACATTAAATTCTTGACTAGTAGATTTTATTATTCCCAGGAACCTGCATGGGAACAACCCTAACATGTGTATAMGTGTGTCTATCCCACTCTCCTTAAGTTTAGAGAGGTAAGATCGTACATAGGGAGCAAGCTGGCTCCAAGGGCTTATGCAGAATTGTAACAGTCCCTTCTAAAATGCCAGTTTACTAAGAGGCATAGGAAAGAGGATATCATATACAYTAGGATATAAATTGTAGTCAGTCTAGGCTCAAACTAAATCATTTTTTCCACTCAAAATCAAAAGTTTTGAACTTAAGGTCATACCAGCCTAAGGAAGGAGTAATTAGATTGTAGAGTACTTCTGTTCCCAAAAGCAATTCTAAAAATCATTGTCCACTCCCTCAATGATTTCCAGCTCAAATGTATTCAGTTTAGAAACATATATAAGTTTTCTCTGGTTTCCTCAGCATCAAACTAGGAAGGACAAATTCTGGCCCCCGCTACATCTTCATGAGAAAGGTAACTTCCAATATTACTTTTTAGTGAAAACTTAAACTGATCAATTTGTTAGGGCTGCTTAACTAAACAGATTGTGCTGGCTCTATAAGCTAAATAAGATGGACACAGAAACAGCTATTCAGAATCTAATCACTGCTCTACCAATTTTGAAGTCATTAAGAGTGATTAAAAGGACAATTTTAATAAAATTTCAAAAATTATTCATTTCATACATAAAGAATATCCAGAACATAAATATCCAAATTCCTTCTGAAGGTTACCAAGCATTTATGGAGAATCCCATCTAGCACTTAGGGTATGAGATGGATTTCCTTTGACTAAGTTTGGATTTCCTATCATTTAGTTTTTTTGCACTGACCYATCTTCATGAGTTGCTCAAAGAAATTTATCTTCTACAACAATCACTTTTTATTCACTTTTTATACACTTTTCTACGGYAAACATACAAAATAAATTTGAAATATATATTTTTGTAAAAGTACAAATCCATGGAGTGTGTTTGACACAAATCATCATGGTCACTGTCTCTCRTTTTCAGTTCAGTTCTGCAGTATCCTTTGAGAGATAATATAATCTCCCTTTAGGAKATTTTCCTCCTCCCTCCCTTTCATATCCCCACTGAGTTGTTCAGAAKCATGTTAACACCTCTTAAGTTGACGTAATGAATCTAATCCCTTGAAGCATAAAATTATTGTGATTTTTTCCCCTTAATTGCCTATATTTAAGAATTTCTGCAACTACTGWCACTAATGGCTATATTACTAAAACGCCCCTGAAGTTTCTAACAATCCTCTCCTTTCCACGTTGAGCAATATTGTTTTACCCTCTTTATTTCCCTTTTCTTTATTAATATCATGAACAGGTGACGTTATGTTAGAAAGTAAACAGAGATTTTAATATACAAACCTGAAAGAAGCAAATGATCATTAGTGCTTTGCCATACTGAGTGGCAGAATGTTACCTCAAGATCTCATACACAGAGCCAAATCAACATCATTTTGGTAGTATTTTAAAAGCAAAAGAAAAGGGGTATTCTTTTCTGGTTCTTTGAGAAAGATCAGAGAAGTCCCTCTATAATTTTGTAAAGTCCATTATAATTTTGTATGTGTATGGATGTAGAATTGCTATATATCAATAAAAAGSAGAGCTTGAAACAAGTTAAAAATCAGGACAACAACATCTCTTTTGGAATCTAAGGAGAAAAGCTTTTTGTGCTTGATATTAGTTCAATATAAAGTTTATACAAGTAAATGCAAAACAATAATTAAAAAACTACAAAAAAGAAATCATTACATGAGGTGCTTGCTCAGGTTAGCAGCAATGTCTCCTGCAGCATTGCCTAAGTAACACAGCTCTGGAGGTATTCACTGTGAACTGACTCAGTGTTTCTTTTAATGTTAATTGAATTCCCATGGTTACAAACTAAATTCTTAATAACATGTAGAAAATCCCTTCTTAAGATAGATGCACATGGCAATTTATTTTTTCTTCCAACCCATATGTTGATTACCTGATTACAACACAAAATTCTCAATAAATGCTTTCTCTCTTCCTTTGAAAACATTGGAATTCAAGATCAGTAGCAGCAGCAAATGCTACTCTGAGAACCCATCAGAAGTAATTGCCAGTTTGCTCGGCAATACACCAGGAAAATACCAGAAGAAAAAAATATTTTAACAAACTTCTAGGCAAAAATACTCTCAAAGTATCCTATCAGAAAGATCCAAGAGGGGCTGATTTGCTTTTCTTACCAATGAAACCAAGTAATGATTTTTAATTTTAAACTAAAATTTTCTTTCCATAGCTTTGTAATAAATTTTCTGACCTGCTTTACATGGCATTTTTTTAATCTGATCATTAAACATTTCACAGCACAACTATAAAAAGAAAGACACAGGCAGTGGTTTCCCATAAGGTAATGAGAAAGGAAAACTAACAGCTTGTAGCTTTTCATCCTGAGTGGGAACTGAAATTAAGTGGGTTTTTTTGTTTGTTTGAAGTTCCTTGGTCAAGTCATTGCCTAGACACCAAATTTATCTTGTTTTTCTATGACTTTGGTTAGACAACTTAAAATAATAAGTAAAACTTGTGGTAAGAGCAAAATATTAGCCTTCTTTAGCAGCAGAAACAGAATTATATTCTACTTACATTCAAAAGCTTCTTCACTGTCATTGTCTTCATCAGAACTGATCTCAGCGTATTTGGGTTTCTCATTGACGGTGCTCCGCTTGCGCTTGTTCATTTTCACACGTTCGCAGAGCGGCATGGTGGATTCGATCTCTGCCAGCAGCTCGGGAGGCAGCTCCTTTAACACTGACTGATCTATGCTACCTATTAATGGAGAGTAAAAAGAATACAGGTGAATTTGAAGATAAAAATAAGGATTGAAAACTACAGACCTTTCTCAGGAACTGCTTGCAGTACATCCACTAACAACATCACAGTAAAAATATACACGTATGTATTTGACAGTCCTTTCCAAAGTTGTATACAGTGGTCACACCGCATCTATACGTTAACATAATATACTGCACATATATCTCCTTCGATGAAAATTCTTTTTATCAAGCATATAAATGGAACAAATACTAATCAGCGCATTTCTTTCGTAAAAAGTCATCCTTGCTCCACTCCAAAAAATTTAGTCTCATTTTGGTTYCTGCTCTGGTAATGTTGATAGTGGGTTTTTTTCCCTAAAAGTGTAGGTTTCATTTTATCTCATTATAGTTCTCTTTATTCTCAAATATATTCCCTAGTGCATGCAAGACATCAATTTCCCCTTTACCAGTAGGTAGAGGATATTCTCAATATCCTTAAATAAAAGCCAAATTGCTGACATCTCAAACTCTACTACAAGTCATTTCTTGTCTCCTATTAATAATTCCATAATAGAACATAGATTTTTGCATAATTTTGTTACACAAAGTTGCAGGGTTTTTTTGTTTAATACAGAAAAACAACAGACTGGAAAATATCACTTTTTCCCCAGAAACATACAGTTAAGACAACATMTCACCATTCTCATCCCATTTTGAGACAAATACTAGGCCTATACAAAGTCAGTTTTCCTAATTATCTCCAAAATTTACAGAGAAGTCTTCTGCCAGGCACATAAAGACAGCAAATTGGCTCAATGTTTCTTTGGGGTTTGTTTTGAAGTTTTATCTTTATTTACCACACAGCCTATTACACAGATTTGAAGATTATTTGACAGAATTGTAWATCTCTTTCAAAAAAGAACAAACACCTTTGTCGTAAGTATCTCTCYGTCCTTCCCCAAGGTCAATTGTATCATTTATAGACAGAGAAGAAATCATCTGCAGATTATTGCATATATGAAAGAACACCCTGCAAAAAATATCATCCTCTGAATTCTTTTTAATTGCATTTATTTTTTAATTGCATTTACTATACCTGTTCCTAAACAAATAAAAAGATATCTCCCAAGATATCGTGTCTCTGTGCTTCACCCCGACTCTGTGGTCACTTTTATTTACTTCCTTTCAGGAGGTGAACACCAAACAGGCCTCAATGTGGAAGCTGCCTCGCTGCAGCTGAGTGCTGATGTGCCTGCATTACCCATCCGTGTCTCTCTGAAGCACCACACAGTTTCTGCAGAGCAGTTAGCTGACATCAGCCCCAGACCTCRGGAAAATTCATATATCAATATGCTTAAAAACAATTTCCACAGACACAGACCACTCACCAAAGGGCCTCTGACCACATTTCTCTCACACACATTTGCCCAGTTTTATGCAGCCTGAGCAAATCCAGTAAAAACAACCAATACTCATAGGGCTTGAAGCCTACGGGAAATTTGGTCAAATAACGATAAKGCAAAAAGTAGCTCTGAGCAAAAGGATAAAAGATGCATGTATGCAAGACGTTTAAAAGCTGGATGCATGACAACCTACAGAAACCAACACATTCTCTGTAAATCTATCTCAAACCTTTCCTACTCTATTATGAAAAGTGAATTTTAAAACAGGATGATTGCTAAAATTATCCAAATCAAAAAGTTACTTGAAATGCTCCCTCTACAGATATGTATTTAAATCAGACTATAATCTTTCCCATTTTTATTTTATTGGAGAGCATATCTTAGTTTTTCTTTCATTCAATAAAGAAGTAGCAGAAAAGAGAACAAACAAATTATTTTGAAGTTCCCCTCATAAAGCCCTCATGCCCTCTTTGCAGTCTCTGTTTCATTCACAAGTTACCTSGAGCAACTCTGCTGCAGCATCGTTTCCTCAGCTGCTGAGGACTGCAAATCATCAATTCTAAAGAGGGTTTTACTAATGCAACACAAAGGAGTTGCACATGATGGCACATGTAGCAACAWCTCAGACATACACAGGAAAGGATTCTCTATCCTTCTAAAAGGAATTCAGGAATATTATATAACTTTGAGACTCCAGCCAAGATGTTGTTAATTTTTTTTTTTTAATGTTATACTGAGTCAGGGTGACCCATTCCTCCCTCTCTAGTAACATCTTACTAAGATCTTTCTTTCAGAAAATTCATTTATTACAAAACATGAAGCTTTTTTCAGAGGGATATACCAAGACTATAGAGGATCCAGTTATTCCTAAGAATCTGGTCACATGGCAACAAACACTAGGTTATAAAATCCATGCTAATTCCCATGTAGGTTGCAGGAATACTACTCAAAAAAGTTTAAAAGGATATACAACCTAAAACCATCTAACAGTATTTACAAGAAGCACATATGGTGCCATGTTCAATTTTTCTAATTGTTTAAGTTTACTAAGACTTCATATCATGTTTCTTGTCTCCATTTTAAGCAGTTACATTCTCCTTGCTCCACATGGTCTACTTAATAGCAAAGGAGAAAGTAACTTCAATAAAAAGTTACTCTGTAAGTTAGTAAGAACGCATTCCAATAAACTAAGCTTTAGGAAGAGCTGTCCTCATCAAGGAAATGAGTATCTTTGCAGTGTGTGATGGGCACACACAATATGCTTGAAACAGTCCCTAGACATCAGTGTTCTTCAGGCAGTGTTTACACATATTCTCAAATCCGCCTCAACTCTAATAAAGGGAGAAAACCACCTTCCTAACCCAATCTTTGCTCCACTGCAGGGAATCTCAACATCAATATACTGCACATCAGTGAAAAAGRGGGGTAAGTCACAGAACAGCAATAAGAACAACTCATCTCGAAGAGCTGCCACACACGAACAACCATTTCTTCTTCAGTGCTTGTCCAGATCTATTGCATGGCTTAAATATTTCTTGCTTGCAGGAAGACGAACAAGCTGCTGCAGTGTGGCTGCTCAACAGGTTTCTTAGAGAAGGTACTGAAGAAGCTCAAGCTGTTACTGGATGCCCAATGACTGCCAAGACACTTGTTTCTTAACATGCATTTTTTGACAAAACGTATTACAGTGCAAAAATCAAACAGGAAACTAGAAGAACAAACAGGAAATGAGAAATATTAGGCTGGAAGCCTCTCCCTATGTTCTATTTCCACCTGGGAAGCTTTTCAAAATGTTTCATCCCGTATAGCASGAAAACTTCCATAGCTCTCCAGTGGATAAAACTTTTCCCCTCTTCATGTACAGAYTAAGAAAAAAAATCGCAAGACAGAGACCTGACTCAAAAGGTTCAGAGTCACTTTCTGCTCCTGTTGTTTCAAGTTTGAAGACAGCCTGTAACTTTACCTAACACTCTGCAAAACCTAATCAGAGGGACACAAAAACCACATCACTTTGAATCTGAAAGTTAAATAGACATCACTGCTGCAGGAAGATGCATCCAAAACAAGAATGCCTTCAAGTTGGGTTAAACAGAAAAAAAAAACGTAGCATCATTATTGACTTTTATTCCATTCATTCAGCGTGGCCAGTACAGCTCCTTCAATACAGCAATCAGCAYGGCCAGATTATTTTCACCTGGCTTCAAGGGACAACTTCAAGCAAGTATGGAAAGGGAAATGATACATTACTGGCACTTAGGTCAGCTTTCCAGGATCAGAGAACTAGTTCCTGTCACGAAATCAAAGCCTACTCCAATAAACTTTATTCTTTTGCCATCTGTGATTTGCCRTTACTTTTTTGAAGTAGGAAAAAGGATTCACAGTCTGGTGCAATTTCCTAAGAATTAACCAACCAACAAGGCTCAAGTAGATCTGGGAGCCTAATCTCTGAATTGTCACCTCCACAGCTGCAAGGGACGCTCACGACAGTAGAAACAATCCCTAARGCACCTATCAGTTCGCTTATATATATAGTTACTTTAAGATGCTTGTGACAACAAAATAATGTTTGCACATGAATCTATAGAGGCAAATGAACATCTGAACATGCAAGAAGAAACAAAACAAAAAAATTCCTGTAGTTCATTTTGAAACCAGAAAGGTTTATGGTCACAAAGCTTGCCACAAACTGACTGTCATACATTATCTTTCTCATTTCTGCATATTAATAGTTTGTAAGAAGTAAAACTACATATAGTTAATGAAATTTTATAATTGGAAATATTGCATATACCTTTCATCTTYAAATGAAAAACTTCCTAAATGTCAAGATACTATATGAAATAGTATGAAAGGGTATAAGAGGGAACAGTGCTACTTGTTTTTGTGAAGGGGACACGAAACTTGACTTTCCATCTTTTCGTATTCAGGAATTTGAAGATTAACCACCCTCCACTTCTGCACTTCTTCATTTTGACATTTAAAAAAAATTAAACAAACAAACAAAAAAATAAAACTTGTAGATTTGTTTTCAGCCACAGAAGCCATTTCCTGCATCACCTGTCATGCCACAGAGGTCAAGTCAAGCTCATTCTCCTTAGCTGTCCTCTCTGAACATTAACAGTGAGRAAGTCTCAGTGATTATAATAAAAACTGATGCTGCTTTAAGTTTAGCACCCTTATCTATCACCAACTTGCTGTTTAACTTTCTCAGGTCACTTTGGGCTACCACTATAATTACACTGATAACATCTCCTATATAGACACACATGCAGGCGTGAAAACTTTCTTTTTAAGCTCATCTCAAACAACCTTCAAACTCTCAGTACTAAATCAAATGAAATACATTCTTATTCTAGAACAAGAGTGTCTCCTTTCTTGTTGGATGGTTGTGTTGTAACTACAACAAGATAGAGTCACAGCTTAAGTCTAAAAATTACTCAGGCAGACAGATTTCCCTTTTAGATGAAGAGCTGAAAGATAAAAGTCAGGATAAAAGTACTTCCCCACTTCACAAAGATGTCTGGAAAATAAGCAGCCTTTTAAAGTCGTTGAGCACTATTACAGCAGCATCCTCAGGCATGGATGGAGAAGGGCCATCGACTATCAGTGAGTGATGACCAGCTTGCCTGGGAAAGCTGGGCTTTCAAACATCCCTCACTGTGCAAATCTAAACACACCCTTTCCAATATATATCCTATATAGGATACCTTGGATCTCCTATCCTTATCCTTAAAATGTTCTGACATTTTACAGGTAGGGCCTTCAYTGTGTCTCTATCTCGCACCCACAGATTCAGTTCTCCAGCCGCAGTGTTTCCCTTATAYGACACACCAAGTTCACCCTTGCTTGGGGGAGTGGAGCCCCTCGCACACCAGCTTCACACTCCTCCTAGAAATTCTGTGCCCTGAACAGTTTTAAGAATGGATGGGGAAATGCCAGAAAAAGGAAGAATTTTACCCAGAGATATTCAAAGCACGTTGAAGGTACATTTGCCCGTAACACAGAGCCCCATTTTCATCTCAACGCCATGTCACCAGCTGAGGAACATCCATTCAAATACAGACCAAAACCAAATCTGACAAGTTGTCCATCTGTATCGTTGGCCTGCCTCTTTCCTTCCCCATTCTCTGCCTTAGGAGGTTGTGTAAAGGCAGACAGACAGATCCTATAAGCAGGCTAAAAGCCCTTTCTCCAGCTCCTTATCCTCACCACGTACAAGCAGAGATAACTGCTGAGCTCTGGGCACACCAACTCACACCTATGCACACACACCAAACACATGGGAGGCTCAGAGCCCCTCAGCAACCACCCCTCAAGCAACTGGGTGCACAGGATTCCGCACTGGCAGGCATTTGGAAAGAGGGGAAAAGCAGTGTTACAACAAAGCATGGCCTGTAAGACTGCACAGATCCTGCTCATAGATCAGGCCTTGTGCTGMAAACACAAGGCCTTGAAGACATCCTGGAAAAAGAATTCAAGGAGGGAGGTTTCCAGATTTTGGCTCAATGGAAGAGARGTTCAGATTCCTGATTTATATTTCAGACTTTGGCTCTGGCCTTGAGAATATGACTYACGATGGAGGGTCCAAGAAGAAAGAATACAGACACTGAATAAATAATTGCACGCCCTAGTAGAGGTCGTGATGACGCAGCACTGATTCAGAAGTACTTCAAAATATTCTTAGAAATTGATATCAGAATTTGACTGAGGGGTGAGGTTTTCACAGACGTCTCTGAAGGCCCCGGGCAGAAAGCAGGGAACGCACGCAGGGAATGCACACGCGGCGAGTGCTGCCACGGGGCACCAGGGCTTGCAGCGTGCAGATGTCGGTCATTAGCTCACTGACCAACTGCTGCAGCCACCACAATCCCAAGTTCTTCTATTCTTACTGCTATTTTCCGACTTTCATCTTAATCAGTCTTTAACAGGATGCTGGAGCAGGCTAGTTTCAAAGATACTTTAAAGAGAGACTATTTAGAAATCAAGAATTCAGCCAAGAAGGCTCACCTAAGAAGACAGACTTCCACTAAATAAAATCAAATCGCACCTCAAATGAGTCTTTTCACCTTGGCTCATACTGGAAAAACTCCTATATAGGCAATATAAAGCAAGATGTTTGCGGGTAACAAGCCAAACACACACAGTGATTTAAATGTGATTTCTGACTTTCAAGGTCATCAAAAAGTTCTACTTTTACCTTATGCTACCATGGAAAAATTCTTGGTCTTTAGCATTCAAAATATCATCACAGGAATCTCCTCCACTGTTTGCTTCTTCTAAGATACTTATGAATGAATATCCTTAAGGAACTTTTATCTGATAAAACAATAATTTAGCAATTTGAAGAACAAATAGCTCTCTGTCCTTCTATTATATTCATTGCTATCAATGAACAAGGATTAAATTCAAAGTTTCAAGCTTGTAGTTCAAATTTGCTTAGATGAAAGCAGCCACCCAGAACTAGTGAAAACTTTAAGCAATAGAAAAGTCAATTTACCAGCAGTAAATATTTGGATTTTTATCAGATCTTCCATTTAAAAGAAAATTCAAGCCAATGTTTTTGCTGATATAGCCTTGTACATAAGGTAAGAAATAACATCTGTATTCAGATGCTTTGACACTTGAAGAAGTTTGCATTGAATATGTCAGATTGCATATTGCATTGCATACGTCAGATACACAAATGGAGGCCAGTAATTTATGTCACAACGCACTTTGCATAGATTACTTATGCAACATAATTTTGATGAAGCTTTTCCCAGAAACAAAGAGAAACTTAATTGAGCATCAAAGCCCAAGAACCAAACAGACTTCAGCAAAAGGCCTGATTGCTCTGAAAGATCAGATTATTAAATTCTATCACAGTTGCCTAAGTTACTTTTCAAAAGTAAACTAATTAAGAAGGCCCTCTTACCTACATCTCCAAACAGAAAAAGCATCATATTTCAGATGAACAAAGTATGAGATAACCAAGTTCAGTCCAGTTTATTGTTACTGTTAAGACCCAGCAGTTCAATACACGAGGATCACTCTCTCTATCCAGAGAAGACACAACAGGAGAACAACAGCTGTGAGAACAAGCACTGGGATAGTCATTGTAGTGGCAAAGACGAGTAAGGGAGAACTTGTGCAGCCTCTGGACACGTCAGAATGTCTCTTGTTAAGATAACAAACCAAGACAAGAAAGGACTCCAGGAGGCACCTGTTGAATGCCTAGCAGATATTAACACACAACAAACTGAACATATTAAAGATGTTTATCCAACATCTACTTCTGAAAAACCAACACCAAAAGCCCCCATGCAGTACAAAGCCAACGTGCACCTAAACAAACTCCTGGGGACTGGACACGCCATCCCTGCAAGCAGAAATCATTCATTCTGGTGCAAAGCTTGCTTAAGAACTAAGGTCCTTCTGGACTATTGGATTTAACAAGTTATCAAGAATTTATTTTAGCTTTTGATTAAATGATGTCCGGAATATTTTTAAAATGATCCTGTTCAAAACAATACCAAAAGGAGAGGGGGGGGGAAAAAAAGGAAGAGGAAMAAGTGGACAAAGCATATATTAAAATATCCAATGAATATGTTGGATGTAAATCCAAAATATCTTTAGATACTCCTGATGCTACCAGAGATAGACTGCTCCTGTTCTAGTCTAGTGAAGTTCCACAGAGGTAGTCACAGGTTTTCCACAGAAAAAGAAATAACAGGAAGGAAGTAGGGAGCAGCTACAGGAGTAGCTTTGCTGTGCGGCCCAGGGACAGTGGCAAGAGGCACAAGCGAGGCACAAGCAGTCCCACCGAGCCACCAGGACCTGGATACTGCTTTGTGCATCCTGGAAAATTCCCTCTCCTGCCATCCTTGGAAGCTGAGCACCTCACCGATTACTCTGATTCACAAGGGAGACTGCTTCCAGCAGTGCTAGAATTCAAGTGTGGAGCAGGCTGGTGTATTTTTTGTTCCAAAAAATTAAATTGGAATTTAAAAAGAAATACACAAACATAAAACAGTAAATCTAGAAGCACTGTATCAGCACTATGATATTAAAGGCTAGTAAGAGTAACTTACAGCAAAATCTTTAGTTGCTCCTATAAAAATAGGCAGAAAAAAGAGCAGCTTTGAGAAAACAGAGTATCGTTACTCAAATTTCAGAACATGTCAGGACAGTGTTGCTAGGTAGACTTGTAGGGAGCTATGAAAACCTGTATGAAAACTTTAAGTGCAGATAATTAAACTCTATAACAACCACCTAAGCTATGAAGGATAAGCACTGGGCATTAGATTCTTCAATTTATTTTTTTTTAAACAAAGTCTTTTTAGTTGACATTTGAAGACTCCAAAGGTACTTCTATACAAATCTTAAAAAAACAGTCATCCTAGAAATAAAACTTGTATTACACACAGGGAGCTCGCTTTCAAAAACCAGTCCTGCAAACACATACAAACCAGGGCAGACAACTCCTTACACAGGCAGACAATGACAGTTCCTGTCATGCTCAGAACAAGTTACTGAAACCAGAGGGCAGTTCTCATTTCAAGGGAGCTGAGCAGTACAGCCATAAGCAGCAGCCTGGAAGTACTCACTGAAGCTCTGCAAAGGAAGGATGGCAAACACATGACCTCAGCACTGCAGGCAGAACCATAAAGAAYAGAAAAGTTCCAGGGAGGTTTCCACAACACAGATCTCCAATAAAAGCACAATAAGGCATTTACAGATATTAAAAAAAAATAAAAATAAAAGAGTGTTACAATTCATTTCAATTTGGGAAAACAGGCCACAAGATTTCACATGACCACKCAATAAAAATGCCACAAAACAAATTGCTGCAACTTTCCTCTGAGCTCCAGTGCATCTTTTAGAGAAATGCTGACAGACCAAAGGAAAGGGAGAAACATTGCTTCTTCCCTGTAAATATCAAAGGGACCGTGAGGATGATTCAATCTTAGCAGTCACATGCTAGCTAAAAATTTGTACAAAAGCAAAATCTTTCTRAAATGTAGGTTGAAGATTTTAAAAATGAAGGTTTGCTTTACTAATGCCTTCCTTCCGTCAGTCTCTGTAACGCTGCAGTTGATGGCTATCTTCCTAGACACATAACATCTTAACAAATTTCCAAACTTCAGCATAAAATTTTATTAAAATGTTGTTCTGTATTATTATAGTACCATGCAAGGCTAATCCACATGCCAAGTAAAGGTATGATTTTGGAAAGTGTTATTACAAGTAGTACAGACTTTCATCACACAAAGCATTTATTTTATCTTTTTAAAAAGTGCATATAAAATATCCTAAGTCGMTCCCAATGGAATGACTCTGTAAACAGTGTTTTGAACTAGATGAACTAAAACTACTTCAAACTGTATGAAAGTTAAAGCATGCATTTGCATGTAATCATGCTAGTAAAAGATGTTTCCTTCAGGAATGGAGGGATGAGAAAGGACAAACAAAGAACACGGAATACAAGGAGATAACAAAGGAAAGTTAAACAGCAAAATATACTAAGCTACATGGACCAAGAGAAATGGAAGAAGTGGGATGGAGATACTAAAAGCAACGTTAGAAGAAGTTTGCTACTACCTAATAAGAGATGTAGGATGAACTAAATATAGAATGTTTATGAAAACTACATTTGCTAGTTGTAAAAATAGATTCTAAGTAAACGAGTGACACTATAAACAACACTACCCTCAAGTGGAGGGAGGATGGATTTGTAAGAATGACATGGATCTTATCAGTATCAGCCGGTCAGTTCTTGTCAAACAGACTATGCCTTATGAACAGATACCTATCAGAGTTAGGAACCTTTTAAAAACACAACAGTTCATCTAATTATACAGTACAATATATCCCAGGAAGTAGTAATATATGAGGAAACTAGACAAGAAATGTAAAACTAGAAATATACATGAAAAATATAAAGACAATGACAATTTCTCCAGAATCTGTCTGGCTGAACATCCAAAACTTGATTTGTAAGTGAAATCTAATTACATAATTCTCTTCATTAAACCTATTTTGAATAACACTGCAAGAATCTTCTTCAGGATACAACAGCAAGAGAGACTGATGCTACATTTAAAACTTTCCTCACTAATTGGAATATATTTTTCAGGAGAAAAAAAGACACATGTATGAATTTTGCAAACACAAAAACATTGCAGAAAAATTATAAACCCGAGTTCAAAATGAGCACATTGCTCGTGTGACGCAGCTACGAGTTATGCCGATTACAGAAGTCACTAAAACCATTAGACATTATTAAAACAAACTGTATAACTACAGACAAAGCAAATTACAGAAAAATGTGTTTTAACATTTCAGAAAGTATCCTTGCACTGTACCCAGCTCAAAGAGATCTCAAACTTCTAAACATTTTCTGCACATCAAATTGTGTGAATTAAAAGGCTGTCTTTGGAAGATTAGTGCTGAAAACCATAAGAAAACTTTCAGTATTCTCTGTCAGGAACATAAAGGTTTCATTTGAAATCCGCAAACATAGAAGGTTTCAAAGGTGTAATAATTTTATGGCTAATTCCAGATACTAATTATTGTTAGAAACTCAAATCTTGCCTGCTCTGAGCCTCAGAGAAAGGAAAATGTTTGTATTTTCAGGATAAATGGAAAATATTTAACGGGGAGGCTGATACTTCATAAAAGTGACATTCATCTTGAACTGCTAAATCTTTACAAGTCCAAGAGTCACTCACAATCTGTTTAGCAGAGAGATGTATCACAATAAATTACACAGCCTTCACCTTTGCACATAAATGTGTTTATACATTCACAAAGACGGTTCCTACATCATTCACTTAATAAGCCTGCAAGAAAAGAAAAAATAATCTCAAATTCTTCAGCATCGAGGAATACCTGCAACCATATGTTCATAAAGAATCMTGTATAAAGTTTAAATTTTCTCTTTTGCCACTTATTTGTCTATTTTGAAACATAACAAYTCTGTAAATGTGCAGTATAAGAATTTGAAATGCACAGTTATCTAGAGTCTAAAATTAAAAAACAAATTAAGACTGGTTAGTAACCCGCCTTTCGCAAGGTGAAATGATCTACTTCAGTTTGAAACCAAAAAAGACGGTTATAAAGCAAGAGGAATAGCAATCATCAAAAACATTAAATTCAGCAGAACAGACAAAACAATTAGATATTAAATTTATCAACTACGCTGAATAAGACACTCTCCACATCATGAATATACTGGACCTTAAAGACAATGATGTTTGAATTCTCCTAAAGACTTGATTCTAAAATGGAAACAGAGTCAAGTAGTAAACACAGGATGCTTTTTAAAGTTTGTTGTCACACAGTCTAAGGTGTTGGTTCCCCCAAAGTGTCATATTTATAGTGTAAGAGAGGCAGATGGGATCTTGCAACAGTGTTCTGCACCATGTCAAAGCATTCCCTGGAAAACCACATTCACCTCTACTTAAAAGTATGAAATTGTCTTACAGCCAGTCTACGTAGCATATCCCACTGTTCAAAGTGCACTGATTTATCTACAGTAGTACCAATACCTTATACAGACACACTTAAACCTATTTAAATCATACATACACCAGTTATGTTTAATTAGGTAAATTACCAGATTAAACTACTGTAGAAGTACAGTTTAAAACCACTTAAGTGTTCCTTCATATTGGACTATGGTAAATAAATATTTACTATTCATATTCACTAGAGTAAAAAAATCATTTATACTGGAGCAAGATTTTCAACACTAACACGTTCTTAGATATTAATGAGAGCAGTTTCAGTTTGATTCCCCAAAATCATCATGTAAGCAAACATAAATTAACTATCATATCTGAGCTAAATTACTGACCACTGCAATAGCAAGGCTAAAGGAACTAAAGAAATGTGCAAAATAGAATGTAATTAACATTAAAATAATCTTACCTTTATTAGATTTGGATGACTTGTTCTTGTTAGGTTTAAAACAAGAGCTCCTTGATTTATCTTCTCTATCCTTAATAAATTTCTGCACATCATCCAAAGATAGCTTCTGAAGAACAACTACAGGCTTAGCTCCTTTATTTAGATCTTCAACTAGACCAATCTTTTCTACTTTATCTTTCTGTTCACCTTTAATTTCCGTTTTTCTTGACTCCTGAGTGACATTGCCATCTTTATCACGCTTGATTTTTGGAATGACAAAATGTTTCAACGCACCAGATCTTGCCCCCAACAAATAACTGGGAAACTCTGCTTTATTATCAGCATGTGCTTTATTACTATCTACTTTACTCTTATTACCATCTGTCCTTCGTTCATCCTTGCTGTTAGGTGATTTAAAACCAGCTTTATCAGGTCTTGATTTACTAGAATCTCCTTTACTTTCCTGTTTTATACGAGGGCTGTCGGGTCTTGATTTCTGATCCCCAGAAGAAAACCTTGATTCACCAGACTCATGTCTATGTTTCCTTTCCAATTTCTCAGTTTTGGAACCATCAGATTTGATACCATGCTTAGAATCATGTTCGCTTTTGTTCGAGGATCTCAAATATTCAGGTCTTCTAATCTTGGATGGGTCTCCTCTGTATCTCTCRGACTCCCCTCTGTCCTCAGGCCTCTGTTTAAGGCTGTCATGGTCACGCCTCGGAGCATCAGACACCGAACGCCCGTCTGGTCTCTGCTTTCCCGGATCAGATCTACTTTCAGATTTCATCCTTGAAGGATCAGATTTCACATCTGGTTTATGCCTAGATAGTTCAATTTTCTTCTCTGACAATGGTTTACTGGAGTCCCTCCTATTATCATGTCTATGCTTTGGCGTTTCGGGCCTGCCTTCGGCCTTCTGTTTCGGCGTTTCGGGCCTGCCTTCGGCCTTCTGTTTTGGCGTTTCAGGCCTGCCTTCGGCCTTCTGTTTTGGCGTTTCAGGCCTGCCTTCGGTCTTCTGTTTTGGCGTTTCAGGCCTCTGCCTTATTTCCTGCTTGCCATTATTTTGTTTTCCCTCATTTTGTTTCATCTCCATTTGTCTGCTCTCATTTTGTTTTGATTCTGTCTGTCTGTTCTCGTTTTGTTTCACTTCCATTTGTCTGCTTTCATGCTTGCTTTCATGTTTAGCTTCCACCTGTTTGTTTTCATTGTGTTTGCTTTCCAACCGCCTGCTCTCGTTTTGTTGGAATTCCATTTGTCTGTTCTCATTTTGCTGTATATCTGTCTTCTGGCCCTCAAAGTCAGACTTTTTCCTAAGGATCTCAGGATGGTTTTCAGGCTTAAGTTTAAGAACTCCACCAGTGTCTTCTTGGGGAACACACACAAACCCATCATTATACTGTTTAATTTCTTCAGGTTTTTTGATGGTGTCCAAATCCTGAGTTACTRTTGCCTGAGAGTCTGCTCTTCCTGCTTGTTGAAGATCAATACTGACCATCAACGCAGGCCTTGCCCCGTTTCCTGCAGAACCTGTCTCCTGAGAAGCTGGTCTGTTTCCTCCTGTAGCACCCCCAGCCTCCTGTGGCTTGTTTTCTTGTTTTCGCTTCTTTAAAGGCTTATCTGCATATTAAAAAGAGAAAAAGAAAAAAAACACAAGTTATATATATAGGAAACATGTCTAAGTAAAGATGTCCATTCCTCTCTACTCCCACTAACAAATCCCCCCTCACCATATTTATTTAAAAATAATAAAACTTCTCTAGCTAATACTTCTGTTGATGGATTGCTGTTCATTTCCAGCCTACAACACATGTGCAAAAAAAAAAAACCCCAACACTTGAGACACACAAAATAAAAAAATCAAAGTGCCTATTCAGTTCCCAAGGAAACCATCTAATAAAGCAACTGCAATATATAACAAAATGAGTTGAAGGTTGAAGCAAAAGTCTGCAATGCCAAAACTGAGGTCCTTCATAAAAACTTTTTGAATAGTACTACTACTATAAAGGTTTCTGTTCTGCAGATTCAGCCTGCTTCATTACACATGAAATAAGCAGGGATCTACAATGATTACAACAAATGTTTTCCTTACATGGTTCAGTGTATTAGTTGGACTTGCATATAGCAGGGAAACACATGAACAATGAATGAAATGATTAAAACTCCAGCACGAGGCTTCTCTTGGAAGCGAAGTAGTATACCCAGAGTTGGAGTCTATACTATAACACATACATACACATATGAGGTGGGGGGCTGTTACATACTTGCAAACTTGATAATTTCCCTTTACAACCATAACACTTCTAATGCATGAAATAAAAACTTTAACAAGAACTTTATGYAACATCAAGAGCTTGACTCTGCAACAACCCCTTCAACTGGTGCTAAAAAACAATCAAGAGCAGAATGCAGAAAAACTGTGAACCACCCACACACCATGTAATTTGGTAGAATTGATAGAATTGAGAAGCACAAGAAAATACACAAAAAAAATCTTAACTATTCATTTAAGCTACAATCTGTTTATACTACTAATGTGGTACCTGGGCTAAAATTAATTACTGTCAATAAAACTAAGTCTTACCTGCAACTAACATTCTCATCTGTCAACTAACATTTCAGAAACTGGAGAAAATACCCACACGTTTTCACTGTAATGAGGGGATTTGATTTTTAAGTCTCAAGAATGAATGAACATAGGTTGGAAATTCTCATGTAGACGTGTTGTTAATACAAATATAAAATAARTATTTATGTCTAGACTTCAAAGGTGCTGTATGAAATATAACCTATTTTGTGCCTCAATTTGTGATCTAAATATAACTCATCAGCTCCCTTTCGGAAACTGGAGATAGGGTGATGAGGATGGAAACAGGGGAAGTGCAAAATAAACTATAAGAAAAAAAAAATCCACAAATTGTAAAGCAGAATTACAATCTCTACTTTCTTCTAAACCAGTAGAAGACTCTTATTCTGAAGAACAAAAACTTTGAAGGACAATCTCCAAAGTTAACATCAAAACACCGTAACAAGTAGTCAATTTCAGTAACATGAACRGGCTTTTTTTTTCCATGATTTTCATTCTCATTCCTATTTGCACATCACTCACTTCCTAAATCTGCACCATAATATTCAATATTTATGGCTGTGGCCCACAGTAAAGACACTTGTAAGAAACTCCATGCAAAAAAGGGGTGACTGCAAAAAGATCTTTGCAAAGGAACAYAAAACCTATGGGAGAGCCAGTCAACTCACAACAGACACATGAAACAAAGTAAGTTTACCACACAGCAGGTGTAACTTTTTAGCATGGAGATTTTTGCTCTATAACAGCATCTCCTGGATATGAATGCTTTTATAAATTTATGTCCCCACACTACCAATTAAAAAAAAAATGTTTTGAAACTTTCATGCAATTTTAAAAAAAAAAAAAGCTTGAGCCTCACTGAACTTCATGGAAGGTCTTAGCAATGATCATGAAGCTTCCACACTGAATGGATTCAAATTAGACTTTTGTGTTGTTTATATATATATAAATATATATACACACACATATATATATATATGAATACACATTCATACACATGCATCCCTACCTTATTTTTTAATTAAATCCTACTAATTTTGAAGGAGGCAAAAAATCAAAATAAAAAGATAAAAAGGAGCAACTTGTTTTCTTAGGAAAAAAAAAATCATTCATCTTTTCTATTTTAACCCAGAAACATCATCCACAGTAGAAAAGTCCCTTTCAGTATGGAGGGTGGATCTAACAGCAACCTTTAAGACATGACTGTTACCCATTACCTGCCTTACTCCTTTACCCAGCGTTGTGACCATAGCAGAAGGGAACGTGCGCCCACACCTCCACAAGGGCAGTTCACCGTCTTGAGCATCAGCTCAAAAGAGCAAACATGACGGGCTGCATTAACCTAGCAGGCTGGACAAGTCCTCTAAGGGCCAAGCAAATGTTTCCTTCTGCTACTCCTACTATAGGAGCAAGACAGATGGCCAGGAGCTGTGATGCCTTAAAATGCTGGAGCTAGATCAACCAAAACTCACCTTACAGAGCCCTCATGCTGAGGGCTCCAAGATTAAACAACCAAAATAACTCAGGGAGGACCAATTTTCTCTCTTGAACTTCCGTATCTGACCAGGTTCAAAATGCTGGGCATCTTCATCATCCAAAATGTCAACTTGTAAATTCTTTGAGAACATATGAATAATCACGTCACAACTTGACACATTCCCTCTACATACAAAGATCTTCTAATGCAATTTCTTCTTTTTTCTTGACTACTGAATAGTGATATTTAACTGAATTACCATAACCACAACCTTGTTGACAATTTATCAAAGAAAGGGATGCCTTCAAAGATTACTTTTGCTAAAGGACTAGCTAATTTTTAGGCAAATATACAGTTTACTCATAGGTTTCTTCACGTTTCCCATGCATCCTGATGACTATCCTCAGAATCAGACTTGGCAATTACTATTTTGCCACTGAGATTTCTGGAGCTAGGTCCAAATGCATGCAAATATCAGACTGAACCAAGACACTACAGGTAGAACAAGTACATAATATCACTATTTCCAAAGAAGTAATGAACACAGTATTCCTTTGGGTTGTAGTGATAACTGCAAAATTATGAATTGTGATTAAACTTAGGGGGCTTTATGACAGCTCAGCCCCGCAGCTCTATGAGAACAACCAAAAGAATATCGAAGATCTCAGAAGAGACAAGTAATCTCAGAAAACAGAAGTTTTAATGTCTTCTCTTTTACAATCAAATATAAAAGTTTGCATAAATCTGCCTTGGTAAGGCAGGAACATCAAGACCTCCGAGTATGTCAGATATGAAACTTCAAATATCCATTCAAATAAGCTTTGTATCTTCTACAACATCAGTATCCAAGTGTCTCCATTCCACAGATAGTATAATTTCTTTTTGCCATGAGGATCCAGGCCAAAGTATAAGACTAATATTTTCTTTCCAAGTCCTGCAGACCTAGGTTCACACCTTGCCACATTTCTGAATTCCAGGACTCACGAGACCAGTGAACTGTGATCAGGAGCTTTTTGCTTCACTCTTCGCTCTCTTCGTAACTACGTCTGTAATAAATGGAATCAGAAGGCACAGAAGAACTTTCTGAGTACATTATCGACTGTGTATCCATCCAGATTCTTTTCTTTTAAGAAACTTTGTTCTCTTTTTTTTTTTAACCATTTTAGGAGTATGATTACATCCAGAAAGATCCCTGGAATTAACTTATGACAGTTCAGAGGAGCTTGATTGAAGTTTTCTCTTTCTTTTGACTGGGCAGATCCACATGAATGTTCTCTTTACATGAAAAGGTAACAATTTGGTACTCAATGCGAGAGCATAGTCTACGTTACTATAAAAAAAAACTAACAGAGATTTTGTCGCAAATTAAAAAGGTCACAGGGTTGGTGCTTTCTATGAGAGACATAACACAACAARAACCACAAGTGTCTTATGGAAGAAAAAGGTTAGCTGAATTCCCAATTAATTCTGCCTCCCTTGTCATGTTATAAACAGCAGTCCTGAAGATGGAGGTAGCCTTCACTTTTGGAAATATTTGTGTGCCACAACAATGAGTACTTTCATAATTAGAAACTGAAGAATCTCTGAGCAAAAATACTTCGCACTTGGAATAGTCACAGACACTTTCAAATACATTTGTGTTGAAATTGCAAGTCAACCATGTGATTTAAAGAACATTGATCCTGAAAACAGAGGTACTTGGAAGCTGAGTGAGGGTTAACAGCAGCAGCTGCATGAGGGGAGCCAGGTTAAAGAATATCCCCTGTAAATGGACAATCTTGTACAAAGCAGCAGCCAGAAAACCATCAGTGCTGAAGTCTCCAATGCTGTCGCATTCTTGCAAATCTGATGACGGTCTGAAGTCCCACACTAGATTCTTTCAACAGATRAAACTCTTCCAACAGGCCAATAGCCTAAAGACTTTTAGAACTGCATGCTGTATGAAAATGAAATTGACCTTTTGTAAATATTCCAGAGAGGAAACACTTGCACAGTTCCTGAATTCAGAGAATTGCTAAGTTCTTCAGCATTTACACATTTTGGTGGGCTCGAAAATCCAAGGATTTTTGAATGATCTTTGGAGAGATCTCTTTGGAGATACAAGAGATAAATTATCATTTCCCCACTTACATCGGTAATGGATTCACCTGGAGACTTCACATCCAAGCTCGTTAAGTCCATACKTCTCTTCAGAACCGCAAAGGAGAGTTGTCCTCTGACAGTGAATTCTGGATGAACCAATTGCACTTAAAAGCTCTGATATTCTTCAGAGATTCCTGAGATATACTTTCACTTATTTAAAATACTACTTATTAATTAAATCAACATGGAATAAATTTACACCAAGTATACAGTCCTGAACAATTATTGCTTATCAAACCTTCCATTTTTGAACAACAAGGACAAGTCATCCAACTGCAAGCATTTAAGGCAAGACTGTTGTCAATGACTGTTGTCAAGATCATGTTTTCAACAAATAACACATAACCACACTCTCACAAATCAAGTGTGGACAAGCATTCTGCTATTCCTAACCATCTTTCACAAATCTCTCTGTGTCAGTCACCTGTTCTTCCCCATGCCATACCCAGAACCAGCAGTATAATGCAGACCACAAGAATCCAAAGTGTTCAGTAGCATCTGGACACAAGGAAGGTTTATAACTGAAACTGCTTTAGTAGCAATAATGACTCACCTATCAGTGGCCTGAGGGCAAACACAGATTTTCTTAACTTCCTACTCCTGTCTGAACAGTCGGCATCAGTGACTGTAAGAGTTTGCTCTCACTTGACCTCCTTCTGAGACTACATTTCAACAACAAACACGCAGAGACCCTTCTAATCAATAGAAGGGACTCCTACAGCTCCAGGTTCTCCCCTTGAAGGGGAAGCTGAGCAAAGAGGGGAAAAATTTTGTCTTTGTTGCTTGCTCCCTTGCAGGAGGAACTGAGACAGTATAGTCATGATGTTGCCATAGGAAGCTTTGCAGAACAGAATGTAATTCCAAAGACTTTAAAATAAACAGCAACCTGAGGGCTTCCAGCTGCTCTCAAACTGCTCTCAGGCACAGAGATTTCTGAGTCTTTGAACCAAAACAGCTGCCAATTTTTAACGATTTTTCAAGAGACTTTATCAAAGTTCTAGTCACACAGCAAAACGAGAGGMGCCATCGGGAGGGATGTCCAGACTCACTCAGGACAAACCTGACACCTGTAGGCACTGACCCAGCAGGCTCTGACACCCCTTAGGGTGCAGCAGACTCCAGAATTTCCATTTTTGTGAAGTTCAGCACACTGAATTGCTGTGTTACAGGGGAATGAAATGCAGTATTGTGGAGGTTTTTCCATTTAAGAATGTTTTGCAATGCACTATTCTCTGTCTATAGTAACATACAAGGAATACTATCCTAGAAAGCAACAAGAACATATAACATATATATAATACATACTACAGAATATATAATACATACTACAGAAATAAAGTTGATCATCTACACTTGTTTTAAGGCTTGTAGACCTAACTTTATCTTTCTAAATTTGAGTAGGCTTTTACAAATAACATGCTTTTAATTCCATTATGAAAGAGATTTTTCTGACACAGATGCCAAGTTCTATCCATGTGACTGTTTCATTTTTCTTAAATGAGTTCACACATATACAAATACTTTTTAGCAGTTAGGTTATGTGTTTGAATTGTGAAAAGATCTGAGTGAAAACGAGGTGCAATTATGTTCTGAAACACTCAACGCAGCACTTAATTTCACAAGCAAAATGCAACATATTAACAGTGGCCTTAATGAAAAGGWGATTTATTTTATGTACCACTTATAGGAGATAAATTAACATATCCAAATAGTTTTTAGTCATTTGTATGAACATGTCACTTGTACGAGCTTTAAAAACCATATATATATATATTTTTCAAATTTATTCCTGCATTCTTAATCTGCTTCCAGATGTTCACTTCATTCTGACATCACACCTTGAGTTAAAAATATCTTCAATTAACTGTATATTATAGAAATATAGAAATTTACTATTATAGAAAATTATAATAAAAAAGGTCTGTGTCATCTTAGGTTGGTATCAAGAGTGAACTTAGTGACTGTCCCCTACTGAAATGCTGACAAACTCTTAATAAACTGAAGTAGCTATATCTGCCATTACCTTAGCAAAAGTTAAATCCTTTGCAGAGAAATGATTGTCCCACAACAAATGCAATCACCACTAGGAAAGCAATGCTGTAAATTCTCCCATCCATATATAATGGGCACAAGCAATGGCATATGCTATACGTTAGCTACATGCCATTAGGCAATTTTAATTTATAATATAATTTATAACAAGACAGAATTCTTATCAAACTATCAATTTTAGCTCTTTTCTGTATTAGTTTACATGAACAGATTTCTGTGCTACCCTAAGCAAAGGGCAACCCAAATTTTTAAACATTTTTTTTCTCATCCAAACAGGTATTTCATCCTTTAAAAAATACTAAGCATTTTTTCCTAGACAGAAGAGTGGCAACATTTCATTGCCATTTCTCTAGATAAACAAAGAACTTCTTCCCCTTCCTTTTCTTATATATGTCTGAAGACAAAAGGAGAAAATCCCTCATCCATAGGGACTTGAGAGCATAAAGCTGCTTTCTGTGGGAAAGCTACGGAAGTATCAGTTTCAAGCATTACATAACACTAAAAAAATGCAGATCTAATGCAATTCTGCACATTCATTTGTTTTATACACAAAATACGTAGTGTTTAATTTTCATATCTTCCCACTAAACAGAGACACGATGATTTATGTGTCTCAATTTTTTTTCCTTCTTGCTTCATTATTATTGTTTCATTATTTGGTCTAGCCTTCTACAAGCTTATTAGATAAATCATTATACATACATCTTCATTGTTAAGGAAATATAACCCCTATAATATACTTTTCTAACTGAATGGTAATATACTGGTTATAATTATACATTGTCATTTTATTTATTGGCTAAATAAGACATAAGACATTCTTAATAGTGTTTCTTCTATTACCTTCTTCTTTGGGGGACTCAGGGGGTGATGGGGAAGGGGGAGGAAGGGAGAGGAGTTGGATAAGAACTTAAAAGGTAAGAGAAAAAAGTTACTTACCTATAACTGTTGTTTTGCTCCGGCAGATTCACACTCTTGGGATGTGTGTCTCTGCTGCTATGGGCTCGGGACGGAATAAAATAAAAAGGAGTGCGCATGGCACGCATCCAAGTGCCCCCTAACTGATCCAGTTACTGGAAATAACGTTATTACAGTTTCACTTTCTTTCACTAATTCAAAGAATCCATTGAAAGATTCGAAAGAAATGGATACAATGAATCTTCAAAAGTTAAGGGGAGGGGGGAAAAAAAGCCACAGATATGAAGATAATGAAAATGTTTGTCTTATTTAAAAACACTCTACTCTTTTAAAGTTTTTTTTTTTAAAAAAATAAATAGCAATAGCCTCCCAATAAAATGTTTAGCACCTTAGGATTTCATGACCAATCTCACAAAACCCAGGGAAAAGTGCCAAGATAAGCAGTACTCCTTAACGTGCTAAGACACATGCGTTACACAGAAGTGTTTCTGAAGCGGTTGAAAATCTGAGTGAGTGAATACTCGGCACAGGGTAAGTAGGAGCTTAAAATTTAGCAAATCTGACTAAAAAAATGACTAACAACATTGGAAAAAAAAGTATTGGAAAGAAAGATGGACATTCTGATTTTTCCAAATTTGGCATTATTTTCAAGGTTAATTTTCTTTTCTCTCCCCTGTCTAAAAGACTGAGAGCTCCTTTTAACATTAAGATTTTTTTATTCACAGTATATAGGATCTTGAGAAAAGTAAGGAAGATCTCGAGGTAGAAACCTCAAACCTGAAAATTAATGTAGCAGCTGGTCTAAATCTTAAGGCATTAGAAGAGCTTACTGTAATATTCTGAGAAAGGTTTAGATTAAAACACAACAGGCTGGCTTTAAACTACTTGATTGTATATACCAATAACCCATTTATATCTGAACAGGTAGCAAAGCAAACAAGTTTAATGCAAAGAGCTTATGCTAACAAAAATAAAATTCCTTTCTCTCAATTTCCCTCCCATGGAAAAAAAAAATGACCCC
>NW_020454093.1:14192220-14209127 GCF_003342845.1 Nothoprocta perdicaria
AAAAAAAAAAAAAAAAAAAAAAAAAAGAACAGGAACTCCCGGCAAGTTTCGGAAGTGCTACAGGATTTCCTGAACTTTCTTGGAAGAGTAAAGTTCAGACCATGAACAAGCAGGACTCCCCTCAGGAGAACAAACTACTTTCAAAACGTGAAACTTTGCCCGTTTCAGAAGCACCAAATAGTACATGAAATGCAACTACAACCTGTGATTAGAAGAAGAAAAAGAAGAAAGAAAAAGCCATGTAGTTTCACTGCCTCCCTAAAGAAATCAGGTCATCAACGTGTCCCAAGGTAGCTAGGCTGAGGAAGGTCAGCTCGCTCTTGATTGCTGTGGCCAAAACACGATCCGGTTTCATATGATCCCTCAGAATTCCCGCAAATCACCTGTAAAGCTCTTCACAGATAATCTGAGTCTTGATAAGCGATAGCTGGATCTCTCCCTGAAATTACATAGCTTTTTCAAAGAGAAGATATGATCTAATGGTGCCAACAGTGGCTCGATGAAAGCCACCGGGAGGTATCTGGGGTGGGTGACAGGGGGACCCGAAGACAAGAGGCTGTCACATTTCACAGACCTATTAGTTCTAGAAAAGCTTGGTACCAGTTGCTCTTATGTTCAAAACCTCCACTTACTCCTTTCATTAACAGATACAAACAAATTACTTGCAAAATTAATCAATACAAAATGACTTCCTCATTGGAAGCTAGGAAGAGGAGATGGCATCTTGTCCCTTCCACACAGAAGCAAAAGGTGAAATTGTAAGCCCTGTATCATGATGAGAAGATGATAAAATCCACCTAATAAAAGATTGCAAAAAACTCTTAAGGGATAGAATAAGAACAGAGCTCAGAGAAGTCTGGTGTCCATATATGTAAGCTTATRTAAAAGCTCTGCATTGGGAGATCTCTCCTCCTGCATCTCTGATAGACATCACAACAATTCTGCCGGCCTCGGCATCTGCCACTTTTGTGCTGGGAATTCTTCTCCTGGGAAGCCAAAGCAGGACAACCAGGTTCCAGAGAGAATGGCTGGTTTGTCTAAAGGAGGCATTTGTGCAAAACCCTGTTACTTCAAGCTCAGAAACAGAGATGCCTCCCACTTTGAGAAACCATTTGGTGGCAACTAAAACACTCTAACAGTTGTGTTAGAATTACAGGATTCTGTAGTTTACAAAGGCCAATCCCCATTTCCACCTTCCACAGGTTACAGAAGGACCTTAGCATTCCCACAGACAAGTGCAGCAACTGTAAGATTTTTGGTGAGAACCCCCTAGAAAAGCATCTCTGCCTCTCCTCCAGAATAAACACTTCCACCACACTGCTGGCTCCAAACCTTAGATGGAACATAACCTATGCATCCAAGGTCTGAACACCTGAACACACACACAGATTTCATATCTAAAAAAAACAAAAACAAAYAAACACAACAACAAAACCAGAAAACGCCACTAAACACCACTGAGCTTGCACCAGAAGCTGAGGAAGGACACTTCGACTCCAACTTGGGGAAGACAACAAAGGGTGCCCACGCAGAAGCTACCCTGCGAGTGCAGTGTGTAGCCCGACGCAGCAAGGACAAAAGGAGCCAAGTGCTCATGTGCTGATTTGAACATGTGCTAGAATCTAGAGACAGATCCCTCCTGGGATGCTTTGTAAGCACTGTGTCCAATAGCTCCAAAAACCAATCAAACACAAACACACCCTTGTGTTGCTCTCTCCACATTCTACTTAGAAGGAGTTACGAATCCAACTATTTTCTTAGCATATATTTCAACTTTAGATCACATCATGTCTTAAAAATGCACAATGCCGGCTTTACCATAAGCAGAGTAAGCAGCTTCTCAAAAATGAGTGACATGTAGGATACATTTTTAATGTTGGATATATTTCTAATGGATGTATTTCCATAGGAACGCGAGAAGAACTGCAATCCCACCAGACCAAAGGGCTGGAACAAGAACGATCACCGAGTAAAACTAGACTGTATCAACTGCTAAACATGGCACAGACTTGTGAGCAAAGGCAGAAGAGTTACCAAAAAATAAGAGACGTATTTCTCCAAGGTTTTCCAGGGAATCTCTCCTCAGAGTGCTAAAATCCTTCGACTCTGTTCTTATTCATGAAAGAAATCTTGGCAACTGAACAGTTAAGGGCTGCTCTTGCACGGAGACAACTTACCACCACTGAATAAATGGCAACCGTTTGTCCCAATAAGAGGCATCAACTCTGTCAATCCAGAGCAAGTGCAGGAGCTCACAGAAATCTGAGACCTGGCAGAGGATGGAGGCAGGAGCACGGCATAGGCTTTGGATCCGGATTTGGTACCGAGAGCGGGAAAGGGGAGAGATGACACGACACAGAAATCACTGCTATCCCAAAAGGAAACAAATCCCAGCTAGGAAAGGATGCTTGTGAACAAGACTCACAGCTGAAGTTCATGACTTTGTGAAAGCCAGAAGAAAAAAAAGAGGTGGGGGGAAGTAGTGTTTTAGTCTTGCTCCAACTCTAATTGTCTGAAGGCCGCTGTGAACACTGAAATTACACTGCATTTTTCTTGATGTTTCCTCAGCTAAAAGATCCTAGAGAACCTGCTCTAATAGAGGTGATATAAAAGTAGTTTTTGAAGAAACAAAGTATCAGGAGACAAACAACAAGTCTTTCACAATTCAATTGCAAATCAGTAAAAGAGAGCACGACAGCAAATCCCTCGGTGCATTACATCAGAAGACCAAGTGGCGATCTCTTTAGCGGTAAGCACTCATTTTCTCTATATATTAACAATTACGTATTCTGACAAGACTTAATTAAGTTATTGAATAAGAAATATCTCACAAGTGCATCTTTCTAGTACTTGCAATAACAGTCATATGCATGTACATGCGCACACACACACACACACTTTGTACATATATTTAAAATAGAAAATTTTCTTTAAATAACAAAAAAAAGTTCTGCTCTCTCTGGCTGGTTAAAAACACAAAGTGTAAATAAATTAAATCACATTCAGATGCCACCCAAGCACATTAAAACCTGATTATTTCCAACTATGATTGTCCAAAATGAGAAATTGCTGTTTGACTTCTGCAAGGTTTTCCTCAAAGTATCTAATAAATTAGAATTATCCAGGAAAATATTTTCTCTTGAAAGTTAAACACAATCTACAAAAAGCTTTTAAATACTTATGCTAACCTATTACTAGCAATTTTATAAGAAATTTTTCAAGATTTATTTTGGGGAGGAGGAGCTAAATACACTTCTGAGATTTAAATCAGTTAATAGCAAAATAAAATTAAAATAAAATAAGAAATTGGTCCATATTGATATACAATCTGAAACTTCTTTGCCTACATAACAATGGATATGAAGCCGAGAAAACTCGGAAGACTGTTAACAGAATAATATATATTACCARTATCTTTAAAAGAATGGACATAATTATGATTTAAAACCTTCATGTTAGGTTCAAATAGGGATAAGTATAGAAATAGGATAAAAAATTTAAACTCTTTTCTTAAATTACGCAATGTAGGCAGTTAATTAATAATTCTTTCAACTACCACAACTTATTACAAATTTGGACTAGGAAATGGCACCACTGAAATTCTACAACTATTAAAAATGATGCCAACCTCATTTAGTCTCAACGTTCTAAATAAGAGTAGTCAAAAAAAAAAGAAACATAAGAACTTCACTTTCATCTGTCTTAAGACCCCAAATAAAGAATACCAAATGTTAAAAATAAGCGTACGTGAGAGATTACAGTTCATTGCTGGAGGGGAATGGAGGGAGATGTGGTAAAAGAGCCTACGCTGATTAAACAGACTGGAACTATGTGACAACGACAAGAAGATTCTTTTTTTTTTTTTTTAAATATATATATATGGATTTTATATGCATATATATATATGTTTATATAATATATATAGTGTATACACACACACAATCCTTTTACCTTTATCTTGCACTTCTTTTGAAAACCGCTCCCTTTCAATAGCTGATTCACGTTCTATCCGCTCAATTTCAGCCAATGCATCCAATTCTACTTCATCATATGACGTTATAGTTCCTTGGTGCGCAACCTGGTGCTGTGTCTGTACCACAGGAGTTTGAGGTTGTTTTGCAGCAACTGAAGTGTTCTGTTGTAAAACAGGCACTTGTTGTGCCTGAAGGAAAGCTGTCTGTTCGTGCTGCGGCAAACACTGGGCAGCGTTTAGTGGGCGGGTAACATCCTGTGGAGTAACGGGTGTTTTAGAAGTCTGTCCTGGGTACTGCACATTAAAAGGAATATCACCCTCTGACACACTGCTGTTTTCCAAACCAGAAAGCATATCATCCTGCTGGTCCATATCCGAAGATCTTACACGAGAGAGTCTTAATGTAAGCTTAGTGGAGTCCTTGGAAGGAGAACTAATGATATCATACATTGCAGCTTTTTCAGTCTGGTCTTTTTCATCCTTGCCTAACTTCATTTTCTTTTGTTTCTTTTGCTTTCTTTCTGGAGAATCTAACAATATGTCTGGGGGCACATCTCTAGGTGATGAATAAGGTGGAGGCTGAGATTGTAGGATTAAAGGTGGTCTTGATCCTAGAATAATAATTCAGAAAAACTGAACAGTTATGTTGTTTCAAGTTTATATAAAAACACACTAAATATAACCTACATATTAAGGTGTATTTGCACATATATCTGTGTTCACAAAAGGCCTAAATAAGATTGGTAGGAAGCACATCATTCCCAGATCAAGATGTAACACAGAAAGTGACACTGGCTTTCCTAGAAATTTTAGCAGTCCACAGCATGTGGAGAAGGGATCATGTCAGAGAAGAAGGAACCAAAACACCCACCACCAAAAAACATAGTACCTGCAGGTGCAGAAGGTTGGCTATTAGAAACCAGTTAATGAAAGCAAGTTGACTAAGGAAAGAGAAAGGATAAAGATCCTTAGAAAGGTCCAGTGATGAAGATTTAATCATCAGCGTACAGTTACTGGCCATTCCAGGCTAATATTTATAAATTAAAAAAAGACAAACAAAATTTTTAGGGAGGGTTCCCTACCTAAAAAGGTATATGAAAAGATGCAATTAGAAAACATTAAACAAATGGATTGGCCTTATTAATTAAACAAAGAAATTAGCCTTTCTTTCCTCCTTAACGTCAATTCTGACAGATTTTTTTTTATTTTGATTCAATTTTAGGTAAATTGATTCCAACCTCCTCACCCATCATGATCTACAAAAATGCTAATTATGACAAATAATTAGTCTACCATTCCCCCACTTACCTCTCCCCTCTCCCAAATATACTTGTTTCCACTTCTAAATGTATTGATTGCAAACATTGAGTATATTTAGATCTTTTTTTTTTAAAAAAGGACATTTTACACTAAAAACATTCTCCATTCACAAATTTACAATTTCTGTCTCTCTGTTCTGACCAACTCCCCATATCTCTTGCCCAGAATAGGCTTCAGAAACAGGTAAGTTTTTCTACCTGTTCTGATAATAATTTTGAGCAATAACTTTTGGCTTACAATGGAATGATGGTGTGACAAAACAAAGGGAAACAAATGCTCCAGCCTGCTCCTGTTTCATTAAATCAAATATCTCTCTCCATTCATCCACTGGAGGACACYGATTTTCATGAAGCCGTCATTAAAACTACTTATACTCATTGCGTTTCAGGTCATCGTAGGTCAGTGCTTCTAACACCACCCAAAATTAACTGGAAGGGAAGGTGTATTTAGGTGAAAAACTGCCACTAAGCAGCTCTGTTTTGCAGCTGAATTTCTAGCTTATACTTTTGAGTTGTGCTATGGGCATCACTAAGCAATATACTGACCTGCAGGTGAAAGAATGGATATCTGCAGCAAAGCCTCAGTTGAGATGAAAGGTGTTCTTTTACCAATGACTGCTTTGCATAGACTCCTATCTTTTATTTTGTCTCTATTTCATTTCAAGAGATGCCCTAAAATCTCTAAATAAAGAGCAGGGTATAAAACTCATTTACCTTACCCAGCTCTTCTTCCTTGAATATCAATGACAGCTCTCTGCCCTGCGAATGACACCTGCAATGTTGGGAAGCCCTGTGGTTGCTCAACCTGATTCTCCATGTCCTTCCACGACTCTATTCCTTCCCCCACCTTATTTGAGCTGTTCTCCATCACTAGTGCTCAAGTCCTACAAAATCACTCAGCGCAAACACAGTTTTCTGTGTTCAGTTTCTCCAAAACAACTATTTGGAGTTTTCTTTCTCCAAATATTAAGGGAAGCTCAAAACTTTTTGGAGATCTTACAGATATCTCGCTCCTTTTCAGTTCAAATGAGTATTCCCACAGTTTCAATGCAATGTTTAGCTACTGTTATTCATAACTACAGTTTGAATGGCGGACACAGTTTTGATTCTCCCTTGCCCTAAGCTTCAACTATATAGGACAGCATCTTTCTCATTTGATGCCACTCTGTATTTGTAATGCTAAAAAAATAACACTGCAGCAGCAAAGCAGGTTGTTTTTATCTTTGGATAGACTTGAGGAGGTCAGAAGGATTTCAGTTCATTTCATTGAAAGTTCTGGGAATCCAGTACGTGAAGAAACAATAGCACAGTTTTCCTTACTGTAGGCAGCACTACGACTAGACTACTTAGGAACATCTTTCTCCTGAAGGAAACTTCTGAAGAGCATTCATGGCTGTGCCTGTAAGCTGCATCTTCAGAGGAGATGTTCTAGCAGCAAGTGCATGTATTTCTACGCTGCCTAACCATGGTTAAATCTGGAATGAAGCACGSTGAGTAGATTTGGGTCCTCTCTATGTCCGGTTTATTCTGAGCTACGTCTGACATCTCAGAGCTCTACCTAGGCTACAATACCTAGCTACTGAGGTGGAAAGGAATGGGAAAAGATGAGGTGTTCTGAACAGTTTGATTCTACTAGAGACATTTTAACAGTTTGAACACATACCACATGTAGTAAGTTGACTTAAAATATCATTATAAACCCAATTTTAGAATATTCTTTTAGAATAGAGACCTGGGCAGCTTTTGACTCTAGGTCTTGGGCTGCATTGCAACTCAAGAGAAAAACACCTGCACTTCTGTGGCTGACCTACAGTATAAGACTTCATAAACCCTCTTTTCATGCCAAGAGTACATAAAGCTTGTGCAAGAACATGAGACCTTCCACTGATCTGGTAAGGTCGCTGCATCACTACTGAGCAGCAAGCGCCCCGGTCATCCAGATAATGCCGAATGTCAATGGGCAGTGGGTAACATCACAGGAGTAAAAGCCCCTGTAAAGAACAGTATGGCCAGAAGCAACACGTCCATAGCCTTTCAGTAACAGTCTTCCTGGCCACCCATGATATTCCTGGGATTCGTTCTCTTTAATTATTAGTTTTCCTTGTAATTCCTAAGGATGGATAGCACTAGGGATTGAACAAATGTCATCAACTGTATTAGTAATATATAAATATCCTTTTTTCCCCTGTAATTCTGATCTGATCCTTTGAAGATCTTTTATAATGCAAGCTCTGCCAGTGACTGAGCCTTCTCAAAAACAAAGATTCAGTAACAATGTAGAAAGAAATGCATTCATTCGCACATTTAGACTCACCAGTAACTTCAGTAGCAAACGAACAGGCTTCTGTCCAAGAGATTATACACATCACTGACATCTAAACCTTGTATGTTCCTCTGTACACTTTTTTCACTATGCCACTGTATYACACCTCCTCATTTAACCATTCATGAGGCTTTCTCTGATGCTCTCAGAGCCTCTTCTGAGCAAAGACCACCTGCCTTTCAAAGCCAATGCACCAAACTCACCGACAGCCACATTCATTTCTGTAATGCACACACATACAGTAACAACCCAATCCATTAAAGTTAACAGCAATCTAAGGTTCAGGTATTTGAAAGAATTACTAGCTTTCCACTTGCACAACAACAAAGCAAAGAGAAAAAATACAGCCTACTCCAAGTAATATCAATTTTAAAAAAGAGAGGCTTTAAGGACTATGTTCTACATGAGGATTATTAGACTACATATGTGTGTAGTAAGGAAGGTCTTGAAGGGATGGTGAAAAGACAAGAACACACATACTGGAACTGCTTTTTGTCTGAGAGAGGTGAGACCCTTGATATAACTTAAACATTTGCAAACAGATCAGGTCCACTATTGTCAAAAGATTTAAAGAGACTGCAGTTGCAGATGGAAATTTCTCATATTTTTTATGATTTTAACATTGCCACATAAATGCTTTCTCAAAAATGGGATTCACTCTTGAATCCTTGGCTAAACCAAGCTCAGAACTGGTAATAACCAAGTAGATTCAAATAAGCAAAACACAATCTCTTGACAAGGGTGGTGAAGAAGTACCAAGAAAATTTTATATAAGTCTGYATGGTTTCAGCGCATAATGGAAGAACTACTTATTATTTAGAACAAATATCATCAAACAAAACTATTTTAATCTGGCAAGACAGTAGGATCAGTGGATTAAAGAGAATGGAGTGGTCTACCTGGACTTTAGCAAGGTTTTCTCTGTAATTTCCCACAAAAATGTTATTAACAAGCTGAGGAAATTTGGTCTAAGCAAAATGTAAAATTCAAGCAAAACCTATTCAAAGAGTACCACAGTAAAAATGGCTAACAATAGCAATGTAGCTTCCCAGCCTGACTGTATAAAAGTCATAAAAG
Source organism: Nothoprocta perdicaria (assembly GCF_003342845.1). NCBI lineage: Eukaryota > Metazoa > Chordata > Aves > Tinamiformes > Tinamidae > Nothoprocta > Nothoprocta perdicaria. The sequence goes on from NW_020454093.1 coordinate 14,200,913, forward strand.
AAAGAGCAATTTTATTAATCTGAAGATGTTATCAACTTTAGGTGTAAAATATTTGTGAAAGCCTGCAAGTGCTTTCAAGAATAGAACCTAAATTTACCATTCTTTTGACTATTTGAAAAAAACAGAAATAGTAATAGGTACCAGCTTTCTATTTTACCTCAGAAACACCGACTACAACTGCCAAGAAGACAAAACAACTCTACAGATAGAACGCTAAACATTTGTAACAGCTTGTGAACTGAATCTATGTTATTATAGCCAAAAGAGAAGCCAAATTTTCACATATAATAAAAATATCATACAAAGAGCTTTCCAACTACTCATCCTTCGAAGTTTTCAAATACAGCTGTATGTACAATAGCAGCAGCAAAACATCAAGAAAAAATGTGAATCAGTGCTGTTCAGAGGACTGGAGAAAAACACGGTAATTATTATTTTTATACGTAATTTATATTCATGTACACTTATATATAAAAGACCACTACATTGAAAGAAAAGAAAGAGAAGAAAATAAGAAGAATGTGAACTGTTTTTCCTTGCCCATTAGAAATAAGCCAAGAAATGTCAAGCCAGCCACAAGAAAAATAATTCAGACAAAGCACCAAGGTAAAAAACAAAAACAACAGAAACAAAAACCCACTTTCTAACTTTCTAGCTCTAGGAAATGAAAGCAGTTGCAAGGAAACAATAAGGAAGCTTTATTACTGCCCTTTTAAGAATAATTTAGACACAAGTTATTGGGAATGACAACAGTGCAGCTCATTCCACAACAAGATAAGAAGATGGGAAGATGACCAAGTCCTTTCCTGTTGCATCTTCTAAGAGGTTTGAATCTTACTCYGGAAATCTCCCAAATTTTGCTGAAGATGTGAAGGAATTATTACTTGTCTTGAATGAACGGACTACATTTTATTTTGTTTTCAGAGAGCATCATTTCGTTTAGAATGTCAACTTAAAATAASAAAAACAAAAAACAAAAACCAGCATAATATGCAATTAGAGGGAAAAGAAAAAAATGCATTTGGGAATTTCTTGGAACAGATTTTATTTGCTTTCTATACTCTCYTTCAATAGACTTCAAGGAAGAATCTCACTATTTTTTCCACAGCAACAAATGTCTAACCAAAAACTAAGCTTTGGCTGCTCTAGCTTGGTATTGTTGTATTCAGACGCATGCATGTGTAAAAAGAAGGGGGTCTGAAGAAAGAAACAAGGGCGGATGTTTATTTTGGCTTTGTCAGAAAACTTCTTTGGATAAATTTCTCACATCATTCTCTCAAAAGAGAAGGGGAGTGATAACAAATACTTGTCAGAATATCTAAGTTCTTAATAGAGATTTGAGAAGATTCCTAGTTCTCCTTGCCAGCAATGTGTACAAGAACCTCACCAGAGAAATCTTAGAGATCCATAAGAAAATAATCTAAGTCATTTGGAATAWAGTCATGCATCCACACTATTTTGGAAGATATCAGTCTCTACTGAAAATCTGCATATTTTAAAAATTATTACTATGTTAAATAACCTTGGAAAGGCATATTGAAATATTTCCTGTGAGAGAAAGATTAACAATTTCTGGAAGGAAAATAATTCAGTTCTGGAAGAAAGTCCAAAATGACTCAATTTAATAAGTTGCTGTTACTAATCTTTTCTGAAGTTTCACGGGGYGTTTAAGAAAGTCTTGGGAAGCAAAAAACTGCAAATATATAAGCTCTTCACTTCGGCAAGGGGTGGATGAAGAACTCTGTAGAAGGCTTCCCTTTATACAACACATCTTCAGAAGTTATCTTAAAAAAAGTGTTTTGTTAGATTCTAGAGTAGAAAGAGCAGAGTGAATGAATAAAGCACTTGGATGAATAATCTAGCTTGGCTAATAGACCTCACAAAATATCATATACAAAATTAACAGAAAGACAGAAAGAAAATAYTCCTTGATAATTCTCCAGAATTTATCCATCATAGCAGAACTGGTAGCAGATAATAGCAGCAATGCAGACACAAATCTGTTTTTAAGGCTAAAAATACAATATCTATATACAAAAAGAAGGGATATAAAACTCAGTCAAGAACTGCATTAAAACCTCAGCTGCTCTGGTATCTTTACTGGAGTAGCAGAGGAATTTTACTCTGTTGAATAAGAGACCAACCCAGCAAAAGAGCAAATGTAACTTCTCTCATCTCTCCAAATATTGTGTCGAATTGAAAACAAACTTTCTTTCCTCATTCAGATTCAGACATTCAGACAGCTATTGTTCAGTCTTAGAAAAATTAAAGCATTGCGTAATCACAAGTCCAAAAATCCCTGTTATTTCCATTTAAAAGTACAGAAGTGTAGACTGTACTCATATCTTCCATAATTGCCTCATTTCTATATAAATTAAGAAAGCATTAAAAAAATTAATACTCTAAGATCTTCTTCTGGAATCATGAACAACTGTCTAGTGCCATTCTTTTTGRCCTCTCAAGCAATGACCTCTTTTGTAATTTTCTTTACCAAAGTTTCCAGACTTGCCAGCCAAGCTTTAATGGGTTAATGGCAGCAGCGAAAAATAAAAACAAAAGAGCTTGGCCTCCCTACTTGCTCTTTGTTCATCACTGGAAAATCTGTCAGTGCAACCAACTATTTCCATTCCAAATTACAGGCCAAAAATTCACTCTCAGGGACCACAGATTCTAAGTAACATTTAAATTATGTGCACCTCTCAAATACAATTCTAAAAACAGAGATTAGAGGAAGTGAATGTCTGGCAAGATCTTACACCTTACATTTGCATCCTTCAGCATCTACAACTGGTTCTCTCAATTGAGGTTCATCAGGCTCCACTTTAAGAGGGCAAAATGCCAACATGAACAGTAACAGAGCATCAGCTTTGTGCTTTATCCACCAAGAGAAAAATAGATTGAACATTCTAACATACAATTTCATAAACGAAAAAGCTCCTCTTGCACTTTTTCAGCCTTTGTAATGCCACCTAGAAAGTATACCCGCAGCATGGATTCTGGGAGAACCAGCAGCAGCAATTTAACAAAGTAAGTTCTTCTGACCAGTAAGTATATCTGAGTGGAAGTAATTTAGATTTGCAATACTGTTGAGCTGACATACTCTGTAAACAGGGATTCTGTGACAATGCACCAAGTTAAAGAAACAAAAGACACACAGTCTTTGACATTTATACAAGTCCTATAAGCCTGCCATTTACATAAATCCAAGAGAACCTCCTAAAATACTAGTGTTGGCTGCATGCCATACAATTACTTCTCATGTTAGCTAACATCACTGCTTAATACAGTATATAGCTATAGGARAAGAATCAAAATAACCAGCCAGCAAACGCGTGATCACTGATGATCAGTTTGGAAGGGATCTCAGGAAGTCTCTAATTCAAACTCCTGCTCAAAGCCTGATGAACTGGGAGGCTACGCCCAGCTACAGAGTTTTATTCCTTTTGGTCTTGAAAACCTCCAAGCATGAAGACTACACAGATTCTCTGGGCAACCTCTTCTAAAGCTCAACTGTCCTAATACGTCCTATACTTCCTGAATTTTTCCTTACATCTAGTCAGAACACCTCTTGRTTCACTTCCTGGCTGTTGTCTCTTACCATCCCTCCATAAACTGCTGTGAAGGAAGAGCCTGACTCTATCTTCTTGATAACCCTCTCACAGATATGACAGGCTGCCCTGAGGTCCTGCTGCAAAGTCTTCTCCAGGCTGAACAAGCCCAGTGTCCTCCCCTGCTTTTGTGGGTGATCTTGCCACTTTCTGGCTCTCCCTCTCCACCTACACTGACCATCCAGAAAGATTTCATTTTATTCCACTGCTAAACAGAAGAAAGTACTGTTGCAGGTTAAAATAAATCTATATAGCTGTGTAAGTGCATAACTTCTGAAATCCTAAATTAACAAGAATATTTCCAAACCTCTATTTTGCTGTATTTCATGCACCTCAGTCATTGTTTTTTAGGAATAAAATTATAAATAGCAGCATGCATTCTAGACCTTAGCATAAAGAATTATTTTGAGCAGATTTTTATGTTATTTTATTACCTGTCAGYATGCCCTATTCCTTCTCTTCAGCTAAGGCTTTTAGGCTTCATTTATACTGGATATATTGTGTTCACTGAATTCATTTTAATTTCATGCGCTTGAAATTTCATCATTACAGTCAACTCAAGTGTTCCACGTTAAACACTTTGGAGTTGGTTAAGCATCCAATACTCGTAATGCTGCCTTTAAACCATTTATTATACAAAGCAACTGAAACTGTTTTTACAGTAAAATTTAGTTCTAATATGGGAAAGGATTTACAATCCTTCTGTCCTCCATGAATTAGAGCTTTGTTTTGGAGTAATGTTAGTCGGTTTAGGATATTCAAAAGCTTTTGAAACAGGGCTCAAAATAATTTTGTAACTGAATGTCTGATGACATAGTAGGACATACTCAAGTCCTAAAAGGATACAGAAGATATTGTACAGAATATAGTCAATAAAACTAACTAAAAACCTCTTTAAACRATCTTTTATAGCTGGGAAAAATGCATTGGTAGATACAACTGCTAGACTACCTTTAGGGGTTCCATCACTTCCAGCTGGAGAGCAGACTGACTGTGGTGACCTCAAGGAAAAGGATGCAGCATTCCTTATGGAAGGATCACCATCCTAGAACAACAATAATAAAARTTAGTACTATGAACAGGAACACTTATAAAGTAAGCGTGCAATTAGGGCACATATTGAGAAGACTGAACAGACTAAAAAAATCTTTTTTTTTTTTTTTTATAAAGGATGACAAATATTATAAATACATTTATCAAATCTGTAGTTGTAATTTTAATACTGTATACAAATTTAAGTGCTTGCCCAAACACAGCAAAAGATTTTTTTTGTTGTTGTTGTTTTGGAATAGGACAACCTGCTTCAAAGAGGACCTTCATCATAACAGAATATTGACTGCAAAGTAAGGCAGGTCACGCTTAATCTCTATGAACGCAACTGTGATATTTGTTTTCCACAATATCTTAAACTGATCTATGTAAACCACTCTTCAATTGCCTTTTAACGCTCTGCACGTTTTTTATTGCTCTAATAGAGCCCTCTGCTGGTCAAGAGTAAACTTAATCACAGTCAAGGACCTTACTGGTTTATAAATTTTATAAAACACTATTTCCCTTTTTTGGCTTTTTTTAAAGTAGTGTCTAGGTTGAAATGAGTATTTTCAAAAAGAACAAAGTAATTCTTAACATTTATGAAAAGCCAATTTCAGTGAGCATTGACAAATCACAAAAACTCTATCCTTCCAAAGAGCAAAGTTACACCAACAAAGTTTGAATTACAGGATGTCTCCAAAGAAGCGCRAATTATTTACTTCCTACTTCCTTCTCAGTCTTGATTATTACAATACCTCATATTCTAACGTGCCTTTTACTGAGCTATGTGTTCACACAGTTCAKTCCTATAACATTTTCACATTTCCTTCCCCCTTATCTTTCAGCCCGAATGTTTGCTTATGGCCCAAAAGATTCAAAGCAAAGAACTGAGGCAACTTCAACTGCACGTTGCAGAAGACATTCTCAAAGAGCAGCTTAGGTTTTCCTGTGCTTCTACAAGAAGTCAGTATCGGCAGAGCCAGACTGGTGTTTCAAGGAAGCAGCAGCCTGCTTTGTGTGTGAAGCAGCCCTCCACACACACAACATCCCAAATACAGAAAGAATTCAGCCTAGCAATTTTTTTGGCTGAGTTGTGTTCTTTATGATGGGAGAGGTGCTACAGCCAYGGCTGCCAGGGACAAGGGCAGAGGCGCTACCTTCCAACAGGGCAGCCAAGCTGTGCTGCACACACCACATTCCTACTGCAGCTGCAACGCCTGAGAAATTTACTGTTTCCCTGGTTCAGGGTTGGATCAAGAGCTGAAATGCAAGTCAAAAAGTGTGAAAAGTATGCATATGTCTTTCAAAATAAGAGGAAAAATCTTTAAGTTGAGGGTATGTGGAGTGCTCCTTCAAGCACATATGCTGATTCTATAAAAAACTTATGCTGTAAATAAGCAATATCCTGTAACTATTCACAACTTTGACACACTGTTTTTAAAGCAGTAAAATCCTAAGATTGAGAAAAGTGCTAAGGAACAAATAAAGAAGACGTTATGATGTAATAAACCACATCTATAACTGCAAATGTATCAAATGTTACACTGCTTCTGATACAATTGCAACATTATGAGTAATTGATTATTGTTCACATGTATATGCAAAACTTGAATTAATCCAAATCCTTGAAACCATTTTCTGCATAACAAAAATCAGACGCAAAATGAGTAACTATAATAGAACATAAACATAAAACATTTACATAAATATTGCCACTAAGAAACTGCAGAGGGATAAAACTCGAGTGCCTCAGAAAAGACATTCTTTCTAAATGTTTGCTTCACTTATATTTTAGACATCTGCTTCTAACTCACATGAAGTTTATTATGTCCTACCTCCCTAATTCATATACTTGAAAATCTAAATACAAAATGAATCAAATGTACCTTTTATTACTTGTTTATCTTAGTATTTCTCTATGGCAGAGAACAATGACAATATGTTTTATGTTTTTGTAGTCTGTCACCTCCGAGTGAGTTTCAGCTATAAATCCTCACGAAGCAGGAAGCTGTTGCATGGTTTGGACCACCAAATATTGAAATTTTCCTAATATCAAAAATCTCCAAATTTCTCCAAAAATCTTAACAAAGCCACGTCTAAAAAAGATTCTCTTTGTATACTTAATGCCAAAAGCAGTTTCCTATTTGCAAGGATTTTCATCACCAAAGCGGAGACTTCTAACAACAACCAACGACTCTGAGTTAAAATATTCCTTCATTATACAACAAATTCATTTGAAATACTATGTTTAATTAACCTTTTTTGATACAAGACCCAGACTAATTAAAAACAAGAGTAATGAAACGACGACACTCTTAGATCTATTGTATTAAGGGGTTTAAGGAAGCTAGTCTTAATAAACATGTTTGTTGATTGCAACTCTTATGTTGTACAGAATAACCTCATGTAAGCTAAAAGAATATACTTTAAAGAAAGAACAAAAAAAAGAAAAAAAAAGGACAAAGTTTTGCTCCAAAAATTATTGTAGGCATCACTGTGATCACATTATTCAAAGAGACTAAAGCCAAACAAAAAAAAAAAAAAAAAGAGAAATTCAAGGGCTCTCCACCTAAAAGCTGTCAAGAGATTTGTTGGGAAGAATTTCAACAAGCTGTTTCCACAGGATGAGATACTCATCCTGTGGAAGAAAAAACCATCACTAGCTTAGGAAAGAATTTTGGAGAAGTTTGGAGCATCATTTTTTTTCCCCTTTGGAAATTAGCACTCTAGACTTCAGCATGCATTTTTCCCATGTTAATTGAAATTAATGATACCTGGAGAAACCTCGTTAGAAGAAACGAGGCCATAAAGCACAAGAAGAAGAAGGGCCCATAAGAACTCTTGCCTTAGACCAGACCAATTCACTCTCCAACAGATTATTCAGGTATTTCAAGTCCAAATGAAAATTACAAAGACCCTCAAGTGAGGCAAGTTAACTATTACTCATTTAGCTTTGAGTACTGTTCACATCAACTTATTACTACGATAACTGTAGCAATGTTAAATAATTGTTTTTGTTTCTTGTAATAATGATAATTTGCATCTCAGAATAAATAGTGAGATTTTTCACTTTCTATGATTTCCATAGAATGGATGTTATAAGTGGTTTCAAAAGAAAGAAAAAGACAGGCCGCAGAGTAAAAAAAAAATCACGTACTAAGGTTAAATGCTTTAGGGTACATGTGCAAATATGCTATATACTTCCAGGACTCTTATGCATCATGAGCAACTTACTAAAATATCTGAGTTTTTAGACAGCTAAACGCATATTTGCTTTATCGTAATAAACCAATTTAGGCAACATACATCACTGCTTAGTCTGTGCACCATCTGTAGGTAGTCTTCATTTGAGCCATGTCTAGAATTATCAGCGTGATGATTAGCTGAATTGCCAGACAACTGACTTGAAACTTTATTTTCATGGAGGTTTCTCATCCCACCTGAGACAATGGGACTGGATACTGAAGCTGAAATAAGAAAAATATAAATAATTATATTAAYACACACATGCACATTCCAACTCCAAAAGGTCTTTCAGAAAACAGGTTAATAGCAGATATTACTGAGATGGCCAT
>NW_020454093.1:14209204-14215969 GCF_003342845.1 Nothoprocta perdicaria
TGAGGATTTTTTTTTTTTTTTTTTTTAAAGCACAAATACTTTGTATTAAGCAAGCTACAACTTCAACTTTTAAAATCGCAATTCCACATATAGGTTAACCAAGCTTCTCTCCACGGATAATGTAATTACAGTCTTTGTCACATTTTTACAGGTTATAGAAATTTTTTTTCTACAAAATAATTTGCCTTATCTTGATATATGAAACTTTTGATACGTGCATGAAACATTAAATACAGCATATATTTTTTCCAAGAATACTGCTAAACTTTAAGAATAGATGATTTAGAAGAATCCAATGAAAATTCTACCTACCAGAAGAACATGCCTAAAGTTCCTAGATACTTTAACAATGTTTGTCTTGTTCAAAATTGTTTCAAAAAAGAAGAACAAAGAAATCTATTCATCCTGAAGGTCATCTATGCCAGTTACTGCTTCGAGCACAATTCTTGCCAACTTAGAACTAGCCCAGTCTAGTCTACAAACGCTGTGTCAAGCTAAACGAGCTGGCAGCAGAACTGTCACTTACGTGGGCAAAAAAGAGTTAAATGACAGTCACAGTTTGCTTTGGTTTTTGTCTTATTAGACGTAACTATAGGAAATAAGTGTAAAGAGAAGAGCAATGGCAAATGAAGATGTGTTTTGTCTTGCCCTCCTCCTCCTGTTTTTAAAGTTTATACTGCCAACAGTACAGTCAGGTAAGCAAAATTGAAACATGCCAAAAAGCTCTAGTATCTCAATATTTTGCACTAAGCATACGGCTCCTCCATGGAAATTAAAGAGCTGTGAAATATGCACATTAAGGTAAAGCTGCACGAGACAGGAGGAAGAAAACAAATAAAAATACAGCACAGACTTACCTTGCTGCATCTGAGGATGTGGTGTGTAACTGGGAGGATGTGAATATGGCATGTATCCTGCGGGGCTTTGAGGAGCATATGGACTAGGCACTGGACTGTTCTGTTGTGCCAAAAATCTGTTGCCAGAGCTTGTCTGTGGTGGCACGAACCGGCTAGAGATAAAACAGAAGAAAACATTTTTAAAAGTTGGAAGAGATAACGTAGACATTTATTACTCCTTTTGAAATACTAAACCTCTGGAACATTGTAACTTTTGGAAGAGGYAAAGTATCCCAAGGTAATTGGGAACCTCCTTCAAAAGCAACATTTCTCACAAACTATCCCAAATTCCATTATCACTTAAGAGCTACACTCCAAGTGCTGCATTAGTCAAGGTAAAGGAGAGAATAAAAAAAATATTCAATAGTTCTGCACTGATATAAGGAAACGTTGGCACCAGTTATAAACATTTACTCAACTATGTCATCTCCAAAGTCATTAACAGCTTATTAAAAGCTTACAATGACCTGCTTGCTAGCATTAACAAGGAGCCAGCTCTTGAAAATGCAAATATTGCAGTAAGCTTTCAAAGAACTTTTAAAGAATTTAACAGAACTATTCCATCAAGACCTAAGAAAGTGACAGGCAGGGAGGATTTGACCTAGTCCCCTAAATATATTTTCTGTCACTGACCAAGGGATGGATGTGAGAGATAGGAAGCAATAAAAACAAAACAGGGTTCTGACAATAATCCATGTAAACTACAACTTGCATTCTTTCTTGCATGAGCTTTCCAAAATACAAATAAAATAGGCAGTACATCAAAAAGTTGTTGACAAAAAGAAAAGTAGATGCACTTAATACAAGGATTTTCCAGAGATTTTTGAGAAAACAAGTCATGTAATAATTGAAAACCATAGGACTTTCTTCACTATCACTTTTAGATAAAAAGGCAAAAATAGAGAGAGATCTAAAGCACTGCATTTGGCAAAACAATTGTATTAAGTGAAATAAAATAGTTCATTTTATTAATTTGATCTAGTAACTGCAGATAGACTCTGTTAGAGACCCTCAGCTAAGCTGGAACTGCAGGCAAAGCTCTTTGCTCTACCCCAGAGTACTGAACAGCTCTATTGGCAATGCCCAGTTCACACTCCAAGGTTGGAAGCGAACTAGAAAGTTGAAAAGGAAGTGAATCAGAAACGGTGGTCAYGGCTGAATTTGAAGTTCACGGCCCTTCCCACCAACCCCACTCAAAATACAGTGTTACCTGGAAGGGCTGTGTGAGATAGTGGTTTGTTGGTAGTTGGAAGATGCAGGACTCCCCCGCATGGAATTCTGAGAGAGGTTGAACTGCGACATCATCATCCCTAGGAAGAGGGGAGAGCAGTATGACTTCATGTGCACTCCCTTTCAAATATATAAAGTCCTTCACAAACAACTGTATTTGAAGGAATTAAGTTTACACACACGTTAACATTTTCTACCCACATCTCTTAGAAAACATTTTAAAAATTCCATTCCACACAAGATGCCCATTTTACACCACAATATATTCTAAAACAAATCAACATACAATGAAAAAAAACATATTATGCTCCCTAAAGAGGTGATAATTTGCTATAAATTTCAGCAGTAACTCCTCCCTTTGTTCCTTAATGTTCCAATGCAAAGCCTGTTTGTAAAAAACAAGGACTTTATAGCAGGACATATTCTGGACATATACCCAGAGTACATGCATGTACAGTAGTGCATGCAATACCCATCATATCAATAGGTACATAATATACATAAGACATAGTATAGAATACCAGTAAAAGATTTAGGAATATCATGGCAATTCAGGTAAGAAAACTCTCTCTCAACAGTGATCTCAGAGAGGTGCAAGATGCTCTCACGAATCCTGGCACCCCCGAGTGATCCCTCTCATTCAGGGCATGGCAGGGGCTATGCAGGGACAAAAATCTTCCAATTTCACCTCTGCTAGGAAGTAGAGCTGCTTTGGAAGCCCTCAGAATATTTTAAGTTGCAAAGCTGAATCACTGTTCCATCCATAGACTGAATTCACAGGCACAATTTGGAGTTTCAGGAACCACACTACCTGTCAGGTCAAACTGTGTAAGCACCTGAACCTAACACACATCTTTATTATGGATAATTTTAAAGAATCTTCTTTCTTTTAGATACTGGTATAAAAACAACCTCTAACAACTAGACACCAATAGAAGCTGAAGTGGTGCAGGTGCACAGAAATTTGAAACACTTTTAATTGGGTGATTTTAACAACAGAATCAAGGTGCCTAAATCTATACCAGGCTTTACGTAGCTCATGAAGCCATATCACTGCCAAAAATATTTTACACCAAAGACTTGAGAGGAGACCGAGAGCAGCCCACAATCCTTCAATTACTACTGCCCATTTCAATGACTACAATATTTCCCCAAGCAAACAGTGTTTCAGAAACCCTCCCTGTCACCTCTTCTGCCTTTTCCCATTTTTGCCTCTATTGCCATTCGCAGCAGAGAGGTTTCCTGCTAGAGATGCTGCTCCAGTGGCCAAACCACATAGGCTCCCACCTTGCGGATATTCCCACTAGGGTACAACATATTCACCAGCCAAATTTGTAGTCAAACTACTAATTCTTACAAGAATCAAGACAAATGTAGTTACAAGACTATATTCAGAATTTCCTCTACCATCTGATGAAAAAGGTCTAAGATAAAATTAATGTCTTGCCCTTTATACAAAGTTATGCCAGATGCTGCACAATGTGATTCAGTCTGTTCAGACAGGCTGAAAACAGAAAGCAGCCTACATTGAACACTCAAGAAAGTTTTAAGTTGGAACTCTTTTGGGTCTCTGAGATTCTTTGTTAATATAATACCGCTCTTGAAGTTTCATACTGAAATGTCACATGTATCTCTTTACCAATATCTTCCTTCTGAAGCACATTTGCTAAAAATAGTCACTCTTATTTCATCAGAAACTGCTCTTAACCTATAGAATCAAGCTACCAAAGCCCTTCTCCCCAATAAAATACAGAAAACAAATCTCTAGCCTTTGCATTGGCCCAAACTATTTCAGTTCCACCCAGCTGGTGAAAATTCCCAACTCCCTCACGTTCTCTTCGTGGAATCACCGTGCAAACCGGTAGCCCAGCCACGACTCTTCCCACACTTGGAAAAATACTATTTTATCACTGCTTGGCATCAGACAAACCAAACACAGAATCCGCTGCTTCCAAACAGATCAATAATGTTCTGAGTATTTAGCATTGCCCTGAAATGAAGGGCTCCATGAAATGAAAATCTTCAAGAAAACATCTGTACTCTGCAGAGGAACAACATGTGCTCTGTCCTAAACAAGTCCTATTCAAGGCTCTTTACTCACTCCAACAGTATAACCCACTACACGGCTCAACAGAATTAGCCGTAGAAATATTAACTTCTGTGGGGCTTCACAAGCTGCTGGGGAAAGCAATGGCAGGAAGGAGCTGTTAGGCATAGTACATTCAACCTCACTCCTTGCTCCAGTGCTATTAAGAACAACCTCTATTACAATACAGTATAATTGCAATGATTTTCTGTATGATCAAGCTGTACTTTTTCAACCTGCAAGTGTTTATGGAGAGGTTTCTATATTTGTCTTAATAAAGAAATTCAAATCAAATGGCTGAAAAATGAATTTCAACCGACCCTCCTCCTATCAAATAACATTCTTAGCAGTATTAAACATTATCTTAACAAAATACCCAGTGGAGTTCATTTCCATACTTACTCTACGAATCACCTCTAGAAGACATTACGATAGAAGGCTTGATTTTGCTAAGGAATACAAGGTAAGGCATAAATATCACAGATCTGCTCTATGTATATCTCTGGTTAGGTTCAGTCCCCTAAAGAGTAACATAACATGCAATCATTAAAAAAGAAAATGACTTCTTACCGCTTTGTACCCCATATCTGTTTTGCATGCTTTTCTCCCTGAAAACATTTGGATTCCTTGCCAGGATAGCCTGCAGCAGGACCGGTATATCTCCCTCTGGATCATCACTGCCAAGGTTATCCTTCAGTTCTCTGGAATTGGGGAAGTAAACAAAAACAAATGCATTTTCAAACCATAAGAAGAAGCTACAGGTCAAGCAAAAAGCAAAACAATACAAAAACTCTATTCACTATTACAGAAAGAAAAAAAAAAAAAAAGAAAGAAAAAGAAACACAAGTCTGCAAAAGACTGTTCCCTCCCTCTATTTTAATTTCCTTCCCTTGCCCCTTAATTAAGGCTTGGAAGAAGAGGTATTTCTGCTAGTCTTCAAAATTACTTTCTGCTAATAAGCCTTACGTCCACATACACGTGGTTGTCACTTTCTGACATTACGAAGTTTCTTATGCCTATTTTTGCATCTTGATCTTCTCCACTAAAGAAAAACATTTTGGCAGAGCAATCGAGAAAGTGCAACAGGAGGAAATTAGGAAATAAGATGTGCATTAATTTATAGCACTCATGTTGCAGCCAACACTTTGCAAATACTATTTTCTAAAACAGAAACTACCATGTCTATGATTCATAAGATTCCTCCTGAGCAACCAAAAATGTCATAAATCTTGTTTAAATGCCTCTGTACTTTCTTTTATTATTTGTTTTGAACACTCCTAGAAACTATTTCAGTTTGATCAAAACAAGTGATCGGAAAATGTGGGAAAAAGAGCTCTCAAGACAAGTCAGTTTAATGAACTGCAGGGACAAATGAAAAAATAAAATACATCTTTAAAAGACAGAGGATATACTAGCACACTTGCTAGTTCACTTCTTACACTCAAGATCTAATAAGAATTTGTGAGGAGAATGTGCTTTGTGCAATACCAGGCATGTAATTCTCTATCTCTGTATTTGTTCATATGCACCAAACTGGAAAACAAATGACTACTGCACATGTGAAAATATAAAGTATGCCTAGTAACAAGCAGGTAAAAAGCAACGGATTTTTTTTTTTTAATAAAAAATAAAATAAAATAAATCCACTCACCCACACAACCCAAAAAGCCTAAATACAAAACCAAAGTAAAAACAGTTATACATAAAGGCTGCTGGACATTTACTAACATTGCGATTTACAGAACTGCTAACCAAAAAAAGTATGTTCTTATTTCCAATTTTTAATTGAAATCCTTCTCAAGGGAAAAACATGCTGTTCGGGTACAAGAGCTGAAGTTCAGAATACATACATGTGGTCTGTTGACACCTGATTGAGACTGTGCACAAGCTGAGAGACCAGATTTTCATCCCTACAAGCCAGAAGGCAGTTCACCTCCTCTGCTATCCGTCCATTGAAGAGCAGGCTTTTTGTTGTTGTAGCAGGTAAAGGTGATGGAAGAGGCAGCTGGTTCAAAACTGTTACCAGAAAAGAGAAAGAAGTTCAGAATCATTTTACTGAACACAAGCTTACAAAAAAAGATCAAGAAAGAAAACCTAACAAGTGTTTGAAATTTAGGGAGGTATGTATCAGAGGTTTGTATCAGATACACACCCTGTGAACCCAGTGTTTTCAAAAAAAATAATGCAGACAAGGAYTCAAACTATATTACTTAAATATTTAAATATGCTAAGGCAAGTACTATGAATAAAAACAGATATTTTACTATCCAGAGTATGTTGCTATTAAGTATGTTAAGACCCTCTTCTCTTGTAACTCAAAGTATTCAATGAAAGATCTATACACATATACGTATACAACAGCATCTTTCCATTTTACATTTAAGAATATTAGAAAAAAATGAAGTACAATTTTTTTGAATACATCTGATTTTATTTTTTTTTTTTATTTTTTTTTTTATTTTTTTTTTTTTTACTACAGACAATTAAGTTCAGTTGTTAGGTATCTCTCTGCAGTGTCTCTTGGAAACTTCTTCCAAATTTCAACAATTTAAA
>NW_020454093.1:14216909-14265959 GCF_003342845.1 Nothoprocta perdicaria
AGAGTCTTGGTGTATTTTAAAAAAGGTGATCCCTCCAATTTTTTTTTTTTTTTTTTTTTTTTTTACAGTTAACAGAAAATTTACAGTTTTCATTAACTGTAGTAATTTTAACTGCAGTTCCCCAAACTATAAAAATCCCCTATAGGTACTCTAATGATGAACAAAATCTGAGCTTGAAGGCATACAATTCAATTAAGGAAAACACACTTCATAAATGTTCACCTAATTTAGATAGACAGCTGTATTAATAGTTTGGGAAAGAGTAAAAAGAGATTTTCTGGGAGCATTTATGTTGTCTACCAAAGACACAAATCACGACTTGTTTACACTTGCTTTACTAACAACCAGGCATTTTTGTGAACGGAATATGTATAAACCGAAAGATCACTGTCCCTTCCTACAAGAATCATCTTTCTTAGGCAAAGGAAATCAGGCAATTCCTGCCAATAAGCTTGCAGGGACTTCAGCTAGAAAAGGAAACAATGTTAGAGACCTTTTTTCCCACTCCTAATTTCACAAGTTCCTGAAAAATTGAACTTTTTGCCATTCCCCTATCTATTCACGACTGCAGTCTCTGAAAAATCCCTCCCCGCGGAGGTTGAGCAGACCTGGCAGAGCTGCCTTCCTTTGCYGTCCCTGCAAAGATTCTCTTTGTTTATTAAAACTATGGCACGCTCCAGGTGCTGCGAGGTAGTTAAGGAAAGGGCTGCAGCTAGAGCTACCATGTGGTTTCTTTATCCAGGAGAAAACAACCTTCCAACACCCTGAGCAGTCTTAAACGCCGCTTGAGGAGCTTTACCCCAAACAGTCACCACTACACACAGAAGTTCAGTGTTTCCTCAGGTCCAAAATTAAGTAATCCTTAAAAAAAGAAACAGAAACAAAACCAACTTCCCCCAATGAGCTTACACCAACATCCCACAAGGACTAACATCCTTTCCACAATTCCAGTAGTTAGAGAGCGCTTTTCACATAGAAACCCTGTGTGTGCGCACAACAGCAAGCTCTTATAATGATGACATCTCTTTTCGTGACGTCTCTTCTCCTAACTGCAGCTGTACCAAAACCCACTCAAGCCAGGACAGTAGTCAGTATTACTAGAAATCCAATAGGCAACCCCAAAACCGAGAAAAAAAAAATAAAAGAAATAAAAAAAATCAATTTTGSTTCTTGATAGCCTGGGAAAGTTACAGGCATCAGGAGCAGTCTCTATTAGTGTAAATTCTTTTTGGACTTTTCACTACAATACTGAAATTATACAGATATTCAGTAGGAAATAATACTCAAAAAAAATAAGTTAGAAACCATCTTCATGATGGTTTATGATCATCTATCATAAAGATATATGATAGGAAAGCAGAACTGCCACAATTTTATGCTTTTCACCCTCCGGAAAGAAGGTGTGAGGCTGCAGCAAGGATGCTGGGGAAGCTGAGGAAGAAGAGACTAGAAAGGCCCAGGTTTGCTCAGCTAACAAACCCACGGGCAGGAGGGAAACCACGTTCTTCTCCCTGCAGCAAAGAAGGTTAGAAAGGAAGAAAAGCGAAAGGCAGGGCAGCCCCTACGCTCAATGGGACGCAAATACTGGCAAGGGGAAAATCAGGACTGAGTTTCTTCACACCATCTGGAGCAGTTTTCTGCGCTAAGTCCTGGCGGAGACGAGCAACATGACCGCTTTAAAGGAGGATGCCGAAGATGCTATGGAAGGGGCAGATGTGGTTGCAAGCTCCAAGAGGAATCACGTGTGACGATTCATTAAGTCTCTTAGAGTACTGCATTTTTCTGTGATGATGCGAACAAGCAGATGAGATTAGACAAGAGAGACASTGATGGGATTAAGTGGCAGGGTTAGTTTATGCATTAAATAAAATACAAAAGAATATTAAAAAAAGAAAATAAAAAAGCACACAGTAGTACCTGGGTGCAAGTATTACATCTGCGGTGCATTGAGCAAAATGCAACTTGCAAAAACTGACGGATTCTATCCCAGAACCAGATATTGGGGTCTCATGAAACTAGAACTTGACATCTCTGAGAACACTAATAAAACCCTCGCTGAGCAAATGCAAAATGTCAAGAAGTCAGAGGGAAGTAAGGGGGGAAAACAGGTTCAATGCAAGTAGGTTCACTGCRGGACAGGCAGAGCAGTTATGTGGCAGCAGCTGATCTGCAGGGTAACAAGGGCTTTTTCCCTCCTCCTGCTTCAACATTTGTTTACACATTTGTTGTACGCTGCATCTGCCTACAATTAACCCCACAGAATAAATACTTCTCAGTATTTAAAAAAAATTTACATTATCACCTTTCTACAGGAGCTATTACTGAGCGCAGATCATTGCGACTTCCAGCTTTTAAAAAGCAAGCTGCTAATTAACAGGAGCTGAGGAAATCAAAGCCCAGCAAAGCTGCAGAGCGAGGCAGAGGCAGCAGGGATGCAGGGCGGGCACCGGGACACGCGGCCTCCGGGCCCAGCACCGCCCTGCCGGGCATCCCACGTCCCCTCCACAGACAGGGACMGGACAGAAGACATTCGGGAGAGGAAGAAGTCACGGAGCACAAGGAAGTGATACAAAAGATCACACAGTTAAAGGAAACCAGTAGAAGAGAAACGTACAGTCACATACAAAAAGCTCTGATCAGAGAACAYAACAAAGAAGTGGAGTCAGCAAGAGGTGAATGAGGGTAACATGAAAAACTAACGTTTATKCTATGCAAAGTGCTGCACAGCATCCCTGGTGAGCTGTGCTGAAAACATGCTGCCTTTTCCTGCAGTTTTCTTTACACAAACTTCATTCCAACGAGCTCTTAAGTGCTGGAAGAGCATTTTAAAAGAAAATGCTGGACAAACTAGAAACAGGATAAGCTCTGCTGTCAGAGTTCCTAAAACTGCATGCGACACCCACACTGTGTTGGGATCGTACTACCGTCCTAAAGGGACTATATTAAAGAACTTGATGTGCTACAGGGACAGAAAATCTCTATAAGATAAGGCCGCACAATTATGCTAAAGGTAGCTGCGAAGAGGGAAGGAATAAACTGCTGCCTACATGCACTGCAGATAGAAAAGGGTAGAAATGGGCTTCCATTTCTGCAGGATAGAGAAACTAGCTAGAAATTGTGTTCTCTGTGCAAAGCCTTGTCTGTGGTTCTGCAAAGCCAGTCCTGCTGCAGGCACTGGACAATTGGGAAATGCCCTTGAGCCCCCTTCTCAGCTCACCTCCAACTTCAGCATTTTGAATACAATACTTCAATTTAAAAACCCTCCCAACACTAACGTCACTTTCCATTCCACCCAGAAAGTACTGCTCCTAATGCAGTTCATGTACAGCCTGTTGCCCTACAATGTAATAATAAAGTTTTCAAGTAAATATATATAAAGTTCCTAGAAAGCAACATGATCATAAAATGCCACATATCCTAGAAGATGCAAAAGCAAGTGCTGAACTGTCGATTCAGAAAGACCTTTGAAGCCATCAAAATCAAAACCGCATAAAATGAAATTAAGTTGATCATGTGAAAACATTTCTTCCTCTATGTCCAAAATTACTCAAACCTACACGAGTCACAGAACTTYACTTTTAAACTGCTGTTGCACTAACGCACCAAGAGCACCGTTACAATGACGGCTAAGAGCAGGGGCAGCATCTTCCAGGACACGCTTCATATCCGAAGGGGCATACAGGGAAGATCCCAACTTTTATGCTAAGGGGCTTGAACGCCAAGTTTGGTGCTGCTCCCCKAAAGCGCAGGTGCACAGAGGTCAAAGTGGCACGCGGGCACCCGTCCAGCTCACAGCCACCTCTCAGATACTACCTGGTTTTACTGCAAAACACAATTTCCAATGCTCTCGGCACAATTTCCATGCCRTCAGTATACGGTTATCACAAACACTGTTCCCACAGTCTATTTAATTACAGCATTAAATATGACATATGGCACAACCTTTTGCTCCACCTGCTTGATGTAGCCCCCTTCCCTCCCCACACCATCAACCACCAAGTCCCCCATGTCGATATTGTAAATAAAAGCAGCAGGACCCCCGTTTGCAGTCTAGTCTAGGCACTTATGTCAATCTACCCACCTGATCTATAAAGTATGGATGGAACTTTCATCTTTTAAAGCTGCACAGTTTTAAATACRCTATTTCTGTGTGTTATTTCCCTTTCTTTATATTTTTATCAATTATGCATATATTCCTTTACTGCAAATGAGCATTGCAAAGACAAAGATCCTCTTAAAGTTAAGTTTAAAAAGGTGGAAATGAAAGYTAATATGAAAACAGTGTAACAGTCTATAACATGAAATATATGATCTACTTCAAGTGGTGACTACATCGCATGACAAGATTTGGACAGCATCAGGGGCATCTTCTTTCACATCTCTACATATTGCATTTCCCAACCAAAAAAAAAAGCCCTTTAGAAAGAATGAAGAGGCATGGATAAAATCAAGGGAGGAAAGGAATATGAAAATAAGTTGTGAAGAACTAGGAGGCAGAATCAATAGTCACTCACTAACAGACAGACAGACTAGAATCAATGAGAAGAAAAAAACAGAAATTGCAATTATGCAAATAGTTTTTCAGACATTTCAGCACGTGACTGCCTCTAAAGCACCCTTCCGACACTGGCTGTTGCTTGCCATAGGAAGCTCAGGCCCAGCAGTTATGAAGTGTTTCCTCTTGGTTGAAACATGTTCTTTTCTCAACAAAAATACCAGATGGCTTCTGAGGCTCAGCTACGGCAGCGCCTGAGTTCGGTGGAAACAGAAACAAGGGAAGAGCAGCTCTGAGGCGCTCAGAAACCAGCTCAGTAACAACACAAGTAACCAAACTCAGCATTCATGAGCTTAGTCTTCATTCATTCAAAAATTCTATGTTTAAATGTTTAGTTCCCCGTATTTCTAAACCTTCTATACCTTTAGATTTATGAAATAATATATGGATGGTCTAATACATTTCTGAAAAGCTAAAACTAGGAGATAATACTTCTGAAAACTTCTAAACTTCTGGAAGATAAAASTAGGAGAATTAAAATTAAGTGTAAAGCAAGGCTATGGTATTGTCTCCATATCTTTTCTTTTTTAAAAATGCATTCTATTCAATGCTTCATATACTGAATCTGGAGTGAATAAAATCTGAGTTTAACCTTTCTAATATTTTTCAATCTATCTCCAAAAAGAGTTTTCATTTCCTGCGAGTAGGACAGCCCTGCACTGCTGTGATCATAGCTCCAAAACCAAGGCTGCTGCAGTCACTACAGCTGTGCGCTCCCTGCGACCGGCACCGCTCACGTATTAGGGAGCTAAGTAAGTGAGAGCTGGCTGGTTTTTCTTCCAAATCAGCAAACACGCAGTTAAAAATCCAAGGGGGACTTCCCCGCAGCTTGTTTTAAACTCCCACCTTTTGCAATCCAGTTTGCACCTAAGGAAGGAGGGCGCGAACAGCAGGCAGTGGCGGGGGGCGTCAATGGGGAGCCTGTTTTTCCAACGAGCGGCCGGGGCTTCCCACAAGAGGGCAGATTCCTGCCCGCGCGGGGCGTTCCTCACAAACGCATTTCAAACGCTAAGGGAACGCGGCTGCAAAAACGCAGACTATCACTCCCAGCTTGCACAGAAAAAGCACAGGTACAAGTTATGCACGTATGCAGGTAGGTATTCACTTCTTGAAAGGTTATGAAGTTTCTTAAAAAGTAATTCAAACAGCAAAAATAAAGTATCWGCATTAGAACAAAGTGTAATTAATCCTTGCAATAGTTGTCTATGGTTGAAAAAATGTAACGGGAAAGACTGCCAAGCCACCTGAAAGGGATCTTAATGAGAAGGGCCAGCTTGAAGGTGCTTCTGGATAAGGAAGCGGCCTTGGGAAGGGCTCCAGAGTCCTCCAGAGCTGGGGGAGCCCAGCGCAGCCCTCCCCAGGGCGCTGCAGTCCGTCAGGAGGGCCCCTATGCACAGCAGGTGCCTTCCTGCGCAACTGCCTCCCCTTCGCCGAGCGTCACCRCTCGAGGCTCCAGCAGGAAACGTGCCCCTTTCCTGCTACCCTGCAGCTGCAGGGGGGAAAAKGCACCAGCGCAGGGCACCACACAACCCCACCAAGTTTCAAACCCTTCTAAAAATAGCCCTTTTAATATTTTAATTGCCTTAATGTTAAGAGCTCTTCAGTATAAACCCATTCCCTATGGAGCAGAATCCTGCACGCTTTGCACACACAAACAGATTTTAAGCAACAAGAGCTTGTTCATTTAGGCAGTACAATCTGATGCAGAATTCCAAAGAAAAACAAACTATTTTCGTAAAAAGTGTCATGATTATGATCAACAAGTATAAGCCAGATTAGAAAATGCAAACCCGTGAGTTAGTGATTTTCACAAAAAATGCCCAATGCACCCATGGAGCTATGTAAATAACTCTAAATATTGTCCTACAGGAAAGACATTCCCTGCCATTTCAGGAGAGACATCCTCTTTTGGAGCCTAGCTCTTCATGCCAAGGATTCGATGCTACTGAAGGGCAGTAAACTATTTTTTCTTTCAGAAGCAAACATATAACATGTAAAAACCTAACTTTGCTGGAAGTAGTCAAGGCATTAAGCACAGCCAGGAAATTCACAAACATGAAGAAAAAAAAAACCCTAAATCACCCAAACAGTTCATGCATTTTACTTCCCATCCACTGTGCAGACCACACATACAAGTTCTGTTGCAGCTAACACCCTACACCTCTAGCCGTGCTCTGTTTGGCAAACACAGACCTCCAAGTATTTTTGACTCATAGAAGTAGCTGCAAATACCAGGGACAGTCACTGGACTGAGAGGAAACAGGTGAGATCTGTGCAGAAGAAGAGCAGTTAAGGGGTCCTGAAGGCTGCAATCCCTATTGCTTTTGTCGCTGAAATAGCCACGATAAAGGTATGAGAGAGGAAGCAGTCATCAGCTTTCCAACGCTTTTTTGAATGTCTCATTTATGTTATTTTGCAATAATGCTGCTGTATCTAAACAGCTGCATGCTTAAATCTGCTTACAGTTTGAAGACTTTTTCTCCCTCTTTTTCTCTCCCTTTTTTTCCATGTTGCATTTCTGACCTCAATCTCTTTTCAAAGATTCTTAACTTTTATTACAAATAAAAAAAAAAAAAAAAAAAAAAAAAAAAGGAAAGGAAAGGAAGACATTTGAAGTGATGAGCCAGCAGCTGATTTTGCACAAATCTTAGTCAAGCCATTCTCCTTTTTCTTTAAATCAAACACAGAAAACAAATGCAAGCCTCTAATACAAACACAGGGAAACAGTCTCGCTACCATAACATTTCTGGTTACACTTCAGAAGGAGCTCACTGCTTTCTGTACTGGAATTAAAATTGATAGCTTAGCTTTATGACTCAAACCTCTGACCTGCTCTTCCCCTCATCCTGATACTCCTCTTGGTTGCCCCTTCTCCCCTCCAGCAACATGAACACTTCAGACCTGTTCCACAGTGGCGGAGGCAGCAAAACATTTTTCTTCTACATTTATATGTTAGGAGATCTTGTCCCTCACCAAGATAGAGTAACCTTCCTTATCCATGATGATGCTCTGGGACAGTCCTCTGCTGCTTTTCTCCTTCACATAAAATCTACTCTGGTGCCTCTCGGCTGCTGGAGGAGGAGAAACAGCACAAGCTCAACAGAGACATCAGGAACTCTTCTGTCCAATAACCAGGTCTCCAACTTGCCCATCGTTGAGACTTCCATCCCACACCCAACACCTGAAAGGAGCTGGTGCTTCCCAAATCCATTGCAGGAGGCTCTAACAGATGAGCAGAGCCATGAGCACTTGGCAGAAAACCAAGTGTTTGTACTGACCGTGTGCAGAACCACGTGAAGTGCTCTGGCTGTCACATCCTGTCACCGGCATTTTCACAATTACTGTTATTTTTATAATTTTATAGGATTTGACTAACCAAAAGTTGTTTGGTTGGTTCTTTCTATCAAAGGCAATTTATGCTGTTCATGCAATATATAAGTGAAGGAAATGCTTATTCTTCCAAATGCTTAAAAACATCACAAAAAAGGGACAAAAAAATTAATCCCTTAMCAGCTAATTTTAGTTAGTATTTATATCCTACACATGAAGATTATATAAACTTTTTGGCACATCTGCTTCAACTTAGCAATTCCAAAAATGTTGAACTCCACAATTTTGTGACCACAAAGTATGATCAGTGTCAGGAGTCCCTGACATTTTATTTTGTGACTTGTCACTGCTTGCAAGCACGTAAAGCAAGGACAATTAGCCCTCAGCTCTGCACACACATCACAAGCCAGCCCACATATCTCTCTTGCCCAAGTCCATGTATTAGGAATTATTAATAAGTACTAGGGCAAATAGCACCTTCTCTAGAGGTTCCATGCGGAGTTATTGTTGTATTAATTATTAGTAACTACTTTCCAATGATTACCAGCTGACCAAGAACAACTAGGGCTCGATGGTAAGAATCCCATCTCTCTCACCAGCTGAGAATATTCCTGTACTGCAACACAGTCCCTGTGGGGTTAGGGAAGGATTCATACACTTCCCAGCAAAATAGCCGGTGCTGTCCCGCGTAATTGTTGTGAAGGGGGACGCAGTTCCAAGAAAAGCATCTCTCTGAAGCAGCATCTCTTCCACTTATTCTTCCACATCCTACTCTTGATGGGTTGCAGATGTCCCAACGTCTAAATAAAGGCTACAAAGCTACCTGGTTAGTGGAGCAATTGGTTTGCAAAGCTGCTGGCAGCCTGGAGCAGGACAAAGAAGTCCAAACCCTCCTCATTTCCTGCTTTCTGAATAAGAAAATCAACTGCATGTTTAATGTGGCTCATCTAATCCACTTAAATTTCATTCCTCCTGGTAACCTACATTAAAAGCTTTAGCTGTCTATATGCAGACAAGATTTGAATAATCCTTTTTTTTTCTCTAATTATTTGGATATGGACAGATATGGATCTTCAAATGGTTCAGCTGAGCACAAATAATACACCTGTCATGAAGCCTGAATTTAGTTTTTTCAAGGAACATAAGTTTCACATGGTAATTTTTTATCACAAGGAGACTTGTCGGTATAAATGTATCAATTTACAACATTTCTAAATTGAAGCACTTTTGATGAAAAGGGAGACCAAAGTCAAAACCAAGACACGCCACTGGAGACCAGGTAAAACATACACAGGTCACACAAAGATTAAATTGTGGGCAATCAATAGCAAACTTTATTTTAACTTCGGAGTGCAAAACAAGACCATAATCCCTGACACAAAGCAGAGCTGAGAAATCTTCCCACTGAGGAACCGTACTAAAAGTAGATATTGATGAATAGCAGCACTACGAGTATTATATATATTTATTTATACAAATCAACTTCTGAACTGAGTATGGTATTTACTTTCATGTCCCTCAGTGGAATTTGCCTCAGCTGAGGCTTTTGTAGCTGCTTTCAGAAAGCGACAATCACATTTTCTTTTTTTCCCACCCATTTCATTTGCAGACTATTTTGTAAAGCAGCGAACACAGCGCTCCAGTATCTGCTACCTCCACAGCAATCCTGCACGTGAACGGCCAGAGCAGACGCAAGAGGCCGAGGAGTTCCCAGAACAGCCCAGGAACCCTCTGCAAATCAGCCAGAAGTCACACCTGGCAGTCACCTTTTGCGAAACCTCCTAAGCAGAACCTATGTGCCCAAAGCACAACACGCACCCTCACTGCTTCCTGACTTGCTTGTCTCCTTCCCCAGCTATTTAGCTTTTCTTGTGTCCACAACTTGGCTGTTATTCCCAATTCTCCCTAAAACACGGTCTGTGACCATGTGTGGATATTTCTAGAGAGGTCTTCTGCTATTCCTGCTCATGGGAAAGCAAAGTCGCTTCAAAATCCGACGGGACTTAGAATTACTTCCAAACTCTCCCTGCAGCTGCTTGCCCCTGAATTAAACGGTGCCCAATAGCAGGAGATGGGTACAGAGCCCACTGCAACACAGAGAGGAGAGCACAGACAGGGGACATGGCACACGCTCCTTGTCCCTTCTTCCATTGCTTCTTTGAGGAGGAAGGAGAGAATAGAGGACAGCTACTGTGTTGGTGCATGCAGAATTCTGAATACGTCACTGCCTTTTTCTTCCAAAGCAAGGGCAAGGTTGCTAAAACTTTTCTTACAACAAAATAAACCCAAAGCCAATTCAGCCCTTCGGACAATGAAATTGGAGAAGTTATTTCCCCAAATATGAGGCTCCCTATACCAAAGGCAAGAGCGTTAATATGCCACTAAACACCTTTAATATGGGTTAATATTTCAGTTATTGTAGCATGCTTAATTTTTGTTTTACTCTTATTCTAAAAGTAAGGTATTTTATGTCAATTATAAAGAAAAGTAGCTAGACTTTCAGATTACAAAGGCTCCAAAGACAGTTGCATCCAATATCTGGCATCTTAAAACTGATAAAAACAGACCATAATCTCCCACTGAGGTTCATCATAGCTCAAAGTGAGCACATCCTCCTGCTAAAGAAGTGACTGTGCATTAGCACATAGTGAGCAACAGTTGTTTGTATGACTAACTGTGCTCTTAGCAAGTGACAAAATAAACTTTCATTTGAGTTAGTAAGAACTAACACGCGGTAGCTAGGCCCACATGTTCATCTCCAAAACACCGTCATTCAGCAAGTCCAGATAGCACCCCCTAGTGCAACACACAGCAGATTCATTATAAAAGTCAGCAGAAGGTAAAAGCACATCAGAAACTCCAAAGTTCTGCCCAATTCTGCAAAGAGATAAGTTTATACTTCAGCCTACCAGTTTCCCAAAACTGTCCCATGCTGCAGTTTCTATTTTTTCTTTTAATCCCTTTAACTTTTCATACAAATGGAAGGCAGAAATTGTTATTTTCTTGATATGAGGGTGTTCAGATGTATTTGAAGACTTCCTGGCCAAGTCTTTTTATTATAAATATAAACAAAAAACTCCTGGCCAAGTCTTTTTATTATAAATATAAACAAAAAAACTCCCCCAAGACAAAGGCTTAAGTGCATTTTGCTAAAAGAAATGGGCAGCTTAGCATCTCCCACTACAATGGGCATTTTGAACAGAATTAGAAGCATATCTCCCCTTGCAATCGGGGGGGGGGGGGGGGGGGCAAAATCATCACTAGTCCACTCACTAATTCACGGAAATGGAAGAGATTCAGCTTCTGGCTTTGGCTGCCAGTAGCCCATCAGAGTCACATTCTTCACTTTTTGCTTTGCCAGATATGTGTTGGTTAAAAGTAATAAACAGGTAAACATCCTCTCTGGAACTGGATGTAGCAGCTGGACTGGAAACACTGGACCCAAGGATCCAACCCTTTAACTTCTCCAATTCGGCTGTGGCTCTAGTTTTAAAATCACTGCTACACTTATTCAACCAGAATAAAAACAAGTTTAAGTTCATCCCCAAGATTATGTATCCAACTATCAGAACCCTGCCTTTTCTAATTGAAAAAGTAATAACAGTGTAACATAATAAATTGCCAGTCTATGTTACAACATTTTAAATATAAAACTTGTATTTCTTTCACTTTTGATACCCTTTCAGAACTTAACTGATGATAAACTAATCCCTGAATAGCACAATACACAGCAAAGCTGAGAGTCAAACACAGGATAACATGATATTATCATCAAAATATGCTACCAATCACTATCCAATCAAGGCTAACTACTTCATTCACTATTTCTGCTTTACTTTCCTTTGCCTCCCACTTCTTTTGCTGAACATGCAATACAATTTGCAAACAAGAACTTATAATAACAAGAGCAAAATCTGAACTACAACACTCAAAATTTTGTTATAAACAGTACGAGAAGGAAAGCTAAGACCAAACTATTTCCAGGCAGGTGCAGTGTTGCACAAAGACGAAAGCCTCACTGTTCCTAAGTTTTCTTCTTTTCTGGTAACCCTTTTCCAAGATCAAGGAACAAGATGTCTTTGACCTGCTCACGTCTGATTTTTAACTGACAGCAGGTAGATTTGCAAGCAAAAGGGCTGCTTCCCAAGCCCTAAAGAAACATTTTAGTCAGAGACTCAATTCTTCCAGGATAACCTGTGCTCCACATACTGTGCTCGGAGTTTCTTTGTTAGTCTCCGCACAACGGTCACAACTTGCAGCTGTTTTAGGAATCTATGTGGCTGCTTGGAAACACCATCTGAATGCTCTTTATTGACCCCCCCTCAAATTAAGTCAGTCTTCCAGCAAGACTCAGCAAGTGGCTACTTTCACCCAAGTGAAATTACTCTATTTGCCAAACAAATTTTGTGAGTACTCCGTCCACAGCTTCAGTGAGGCTGAAATATGTGTCCTAAATTTAAAATTAAAAGAAAAAAAAAAAAAAGCAGCTTAAGTTTTTGGCCTTTAAAAAAGGTTTTATCAAGTGTCAGATCTTAAAAGAATGGAARTTCTTTGTGAACTGCTTCTTTACCACAGGTTCGGAAAGTACATGGAAGGACTGCATGCAAGTTCTCTTAGTTCAGAAAGCCATGATGCTATCTAGCCAAAGTAGGTGTCTATGCCAAAGCATTTCTATGTCCAAGATACTGCACATGATGGGCAGTCCTGGAAAGCTGTGAAAAGTAAACGACTCCCATCCATAAGATTTCCATTTTGTTTCCCTACTTTGTTGAAGTAAATGTAGCAAGAAAAAATTAATCTGCTTTAATACAGAGGGACAAAAAGGTTTCTCATATTAAGGGAAAGTTAACTTCTTACTGCATAACATACAAGAATAAATTCTAGGAGGAAAACAACTTGAGAAGAAAGTTTTAAGAAACTGGAGAAGATCACAGATCTACTTTGAAAAAAAAAATTCAAAGTTGATGTTAGACTGTTATAGATGCCACATTTTGGAATGACCACAGAGCAATCTGGAAGTCTCATTAAAGAAACTCAGAATAGAGACTTTTCACAGAATCACAGAATGTTCAAGGTTGGAAGGGGCCTCTAGAGMTCATCCAGTCCAACCTCCCTGCTCGAGCAGGGACACCTAGAGCACGGGGCACAGGGCGGCATCCAGGAGGGTKTGGAAGACCTCCAGAGAAAGAGACTCCACAACCTGCACAAGGAGACCAAAAGCAGAAACACAGACTAATGCCACTCCAGCAGCTTTTCAGTTAATTACTGGCTTTCCAGGAGGAAAAAAAAAAAAAAAAAGAGAAGAGTGAAAAGTGAAAAGGGTCATTAATAAAATTAGCACATGTGGAAGGACATATTTTTAAAAAATTACCTCTACACAAAGCTTCCTACATATGCTAATTCAAGAGCCTTAAGAGTAAAAAAAGTKATAAAGACAAGTATCTGGGCAATAAATTGCCATTTCTGAAAATGTAAGTAGTACCAGAAGTAGGCTTTGCACTTCCTGGCAGTAAAATATATGTGAAGAAAGTGAGGAAGTATTGCTGTGAAAGAAGTCTGTAATAGATAGCTGGCACTTACTAGCTGCGACCATGTGCATGTTGTGAATAAATACAGTCTTCCGTCTTAAGTGAACAATGTACGATAAAACATAAAATCACAGGAAAAAATGGCTAAATTTGAAGGGACCCCTGGAGATTTTACTAGTCTAACCCCTCTGCTCAAGGCTGAGGGTCGTGCAGGCCAGTCTTACCTGTAAAGAGAAAGGCAAGAACTGTATTGAGTACCTCAGGTTCTCTCATGCCCCTTGCTTCCAGGTCACTATTCCCACACCATTTTCCCTGGAGAAACTTTCCCTGTTGCTCTTCAAGCCATTTGCCAGATAYAAATCCAGATGGTCTCCGATTTTCCTAACCACATCCCTCCATGCTCACACAGTCTCTGYGTAGCCCTCCTAAGTCACCACACCCTGTCACATCTTTAATGCTTACTCTTAATGAAATATGAATTTCATTAAGAGCTCCTTATCAATCCATGCAGGCCTCCTGTCGCTTCATTTTCTGCCCTCTGGAAGGCCCATTTTTCACCTTGAGGAACATCACTCTTGAAAAGCAAGCAGCTCTCCTGCACCCCTCCTGCTCCATATTGCACAGGTCTYCAAACATGCCACAGTTGCTCTCCTGAAGTCTGTGGTTGTGATCCTTCTATTTACCCATTTCCCCCTTTTTAGGATCTGAACTCCACCATCCTCYGTAGGTGCAGCTGAACACTACGCTTGTCAGATCTTCAGCAGCTTCACTAGACGCATCTAAATACATTTACTCTGCAGCACTGCTGAATGCTGTAAAGAGCTCTCAGAAAGGGATCTCCAGTGAAAGTATTCAGATGACTATCTGAAATTTGCATTCTGACAAGAGTCCTGACAAATACTGCAATGGTTTTTCACTGTTTTTGCCCATGTTATTGTCCGATACACAAGCCCATTCAAAATACCGAAGCTGTTTCAAGTAATATGACTGAGCTACCACGTAAAAAGTAACCACAGCCTAAATTTGAGACATTGCGACAAAGCGATATAGTAGGTAGGGAAAGAACAATCCATTTTTAAATTTTACGCTAAAAAAAAAATTGTTTTTAAAAGGTAAGCCTGCAAAAAATGCTAATGAAACCTGTAGATTTTTGGTACATAATAATTACATAAACACTTTGCATAAAGGAAAAARAATAAATTTAGTCTAAAATAGTCCAATTAATATAATATTAAACAAATACATTAGATTTAGATTTGATTGGCAATTCTGGGATCCTAGGAGCAGCTAGCCCCAGATACAAAGGCAGGTGCTTCAAGCATACTGGAAGTAGCAAGTGCCTGTTCAAGTGCACCTCAAAGTAACAAGTAGAGAAGAGTTAAAAAAAAAAAACCACCAAGCAAACATCACCTGTTTGCTTGTTTGCACCTGCCACCTGAAGCAAGCAAAATACCACCTGAGAAACAGTTCAGATAGTCAACATAGAAAGGGTAAAATATTTGTGAGTTTTTGTTACATTTAGTTTGCAGTCGGTGACAGGGATGGGACGGCATTCATGTGACAGCCTGGTAGGGACAGGAGATTAAAGAACAAAGTGAGAAAGGCCAAGGAACCAGGCCAGGCCTCTCCAGAGGAGCACAGTGGTCCAAACCACAGAGCTCTTGCAAAAACTCACTACAGGACCTAGGGATTTAGACAGCAGTGAGTCCTGCTTTCTGGATCAGAAAGAGCAGGTCTGTTAGCACATACAGCTAAGAAAGAGCCCAGTAAGACACTCGGAAGCAGAAATGCACAACTCCCAAATAAATGATGACCTTCTAACTTGGTTTCTTATGCAAACATGGAAAGGATCTTTACAGACGGGACTTCTGAGCAGACAGTCCAACACAGCTGATTTCAAACTTTCTAGAACAACCTAGAAAAGACTTTATAAGAGAAACTGGCAGCCAAAGGTGGGCAATTAAATCAAATGCTGATTAGGGCACCAAAACTGAAAAAAAATGGGAGTACACGATGAAAGAGCAGCACAGACTTACCAGGCCTCAGAAATTAATACTTTCAAAGGCATTATCAAAATCTGCCACACACATCTCAAATCGCTGCATCCTTATCTTGCTTCAACTGCATCTTCAATATTAAATCTCCTACGCAAACTATAAAACTGGTAAAATGACAGGCGAGGATCAATATGAAAGAATAAAAAGAAAGGGGGTGGGGAGAAGAAGTCTAAGTTATTTATATAACCTGCTGATTGCGGATGCTGCAGGGGGAATGGCCTCCCCCCACTGCTAAAACCTGACAGGCTCTCTCCCTCCCCAGCCACGGATGACCTTAGGCTGCATTTAGGCTTTTACCAATAATAAAAGCAAAAAAAACCCTATACTTCAACCCCACATGTTGACCAGAGGACAGTTTTGATGTGTTTTCTATCCGTTCACTGGAATGGTCCACGATCTAAGGCTGCACCCTTATGAGTATGACGGCACGCGCGGGGCTCCAGACCAAGGCGCTTCCAGAAGGTTCCAGAGCGCCCTCCRGTGAGGGGAGCTGCAGGGCAAACCAACAGGGCTGCCCTGGCTGGAGGATACTAGTTTCCGTCTGGAAACTTAGTTTTTGCAAAGCAAGGAAAGAAAAAGGTCAAAACAAAGTTATAACCACCAGAAGAAATTTGGTATAYGCAGAGAGGGTGTTGGTAGACAAGCTTTGACAGAGGCAACCACTTATTCAGGCAGAGAAACACAGCTGGGAACTGCAATATTCCACAACAAGACAAGTGCAAAGGTAGCAGCAAATAGGGACATTTAGGGGTGTCCCTGTTATTAGGGTCATATTAAAATCTGTAAAACTTCAATCTTATGTTATTTTACTGCAAACTTAAGAATTACCAGATGGTAAACTAAAGATCACATAACTAGTAGGACACAGCTGCATAGAGCCACAACCCACCCATCAACTGCAGTTCTATGGATGAAGCAGCTAAGTTTGATGGAGAGCAAAGAAATTATTCCTGGAACGGATAATATAACAGGGCAGGAGAGACATGCTGGACATTAGAAATGTCCCTGGTTTAAATGCAGAGGGACGGTAGACATGACATGGAAGGTGGAGAGGCTGAGAACTTAGCATACCTAGGACAGCAAACATGTCTCAGTTCAGCTCAGATCGCTTAGCCCAGCCTCACAGGCAAGAACTGAACAACAGGATGAACACAAACAAGTCAGAAATTTGTTTCTGCCTACATGTGAGTTGAGCGGACAAGTATTAGGATGCTTAACACTACCAGCAAGTTACTAATAAATGCCCTCCTCTGCATCAATACAATTTCTTTGAAGTACACAATTAAGTAGATGTAAAATTCGTTTGGCCTGGCTTTCAAAAAAAATTAAATCTATCAATTTAAAAGCATCAATTCATGTTAATTTAGTGCCCACACTGAACTAGAGTTTTAAAAGTTGCCTCTAACAGGCACAGAGCAGTGAGGATATTACCTAACTCAGAGCAAAGTGAAACTGTGAGACAAATTAATATGAGAAGTGTGTAGTAAACATCATGTGGCTCCTTCTGAGGTAGGCACCTATTGCACCACTCATCTCTTGTAGGAGATGAGCTTGATGACTTTGCTTGATGCAAAAGGTTACAGAGAACACTGCCAGAGCAGGATATGTTTTATTGACGTGTGTGTGTGTGTACTAGTAAGGTTGGTGTTCCTATGTGACATGACAGAGACCCATGAAGATTATATACGTAACCCTTGGAAAATGAAGTTTATACCTCATTTAAATGGGCGGAATTACAATTCTGAACAAGTATAAATGAAGCAAATTAATCCACTGACATTTGGAGGTTATGCTCAAGAGCTTTAGGCATTCTCTTCCACCCCAGTATGATTTTCGATGGGGAATAGTTTTACAGCTGCAGGAGGGCTCCAAAGCAGCTCTTTAAGTGCAACTTGTAGCCAACTGCATCCCCCTTCTGCCTACTGCAGAACTCCAGCCTACCCCAGCACCTTCAGGTTTACGTTTCCACGCATTTTCCACAACTCCAAGTGTTTAACTTCCCACCAAGAGCAATAAAAATACTCTATTCCCTTCCAGTGCCCTAAGCCCAAGACTCGTCTGGCTACGTGACTGACCCATTACCACCCCAGGGGAGGTTTATATGCTGACCCCCAGCCAAAAGGGCAACTATCTCCCCTAAATTAACAAGTGTTATTTCTTTTGCAGATTAAAAAAAAAAAAAAAATCTCATGAAATGATAACAATCAAAAAAACTGTAGGTGGAAAAATAAATACAGCTTAAGCATGTCTTGAATAAAGAACCTCTCCGCAACTGAGCATTTCTTAGAATACGCTTAAAAAGACAGTGCTATAAACATTGCTGTGCACAGAGCTCACATCTTCAAAAYCCCTGCTTTGCTTTCACTGCCCAAGATAGCGGTTTGGGGGCTTCTGCTTTTGATTTTGGAGATTTTGGTGTGAGAAGGTGATGATTCTGCACAGGAGAATGCACATCTGCTAAGGAGCTTTTGTTTTTTCATTTAGCTTGAAGAGTTAATAGGAAGGAAGCAACACGATTTCAGTGTTCCTCTTTCTGAGGTGTTGTGAATAGCTAATGCTAGAAAGACACGCATCTTTTTTTTACCATTTCCTCTCCCTGTATTGTGATCTCCCTGCCCAGCACAAACCAGAGAAAAATCACCTGTTCCTGACAACTCAGCTAAAACTTTGGTGGCCAACTTAAAGTACAGAGCAAAACCAAAAGCCCGGTGAGCACCACATTGCACAGGCCCCAGGACACGTAGCCAGACACCTCTCTCAGGTGCAGCACAGAGCACCTCAGCAGCATCCTCAAGCAGTTCTTTTCTTCCTTGTACTTACACTGCACACCATGGCTTCTCACAACATTAGCAGGAGAATCAGTGAAAACATTCCCATTTACTTTCAGCAGCGCTGCTTCAGAAGCCTTACTGACTACAAATGGTATTTCAAAGCAAGGGTTTACACAAGTCAAGTAGAAAAGAAGAACACTGCTTCCTCAGCACAGTGCGAGGTGCCTTCAAACGCAYAGGTCAGTCTAACAAAGGAACACGCATCCCCAAAGGATCGGTTTCGGGTTCCCCTCTCCGCTTGTGAGGCTGCATTGGACGCTCTCCTAATCCGCTCTTCTGCGAGGGCTGATGCCGGAGCTGCCGGATGCAGCCGGCACGGCCCCGACCCTGCGTCTCTCCCCGGTGCCTTGCAGAGGAGCGAGAGGATGAGCTGAACCTGGCAGCAGAAGCAGCATGAGCAGGAGGGCCCTAAGGAGCTGCTGCGGGGGACACATGCAGAGCAAAAATAAAGGAATTGTAGCCACTGGTTTCAATTTCAACATCCCCGCTCCACGTCCAACAGGGWCTGGCTAAAACAGAATAGAGTTGATGCTCTGCAGGCTACTTCGGTTTCAGAACTGTTAGCCAAAATTCAGGGTAATTCTCAAGAAAAGTATCCTTTAAATGTCATATAGTGGTGTTGGGACAGAAAGCCACTCATATATTTCCCCCACAATATAATGTGATTTGATTAAAAATGCTGATCATCAATGATATAACACAGTCAACTTGCTCACTGTAACAGAGCTGTAGTTGAATTTCCAAATAATAAAAGATGAGAAACACTAAAGAAAAGGCGGAGACTTCTGCAACACACAGGAACCCTTAAGTTTAACACTCTAAAGATCACACAGAACAGAAAGTACTTTGAGACAAATGCAAAATACCAGGGTACAGGAAACACTGGCAAAGAGGGAGTCTCTCTTTCCTGTTGAAAGGTCCTCCTTTCAAAAAGGGAGACCCCTCCAAACTTGCTTCATTTTACAAATTAAGGTACAATCAGGTCAGCTGTTTCATAAGAGAGAAACAATTGCTGATTTTTGAGGAAGGCCAATTTCTTCAGTAATTCTGGTCGGCTACAGATCACATTTAAAAGTTTGGGCATAAACAAGCAGCCAGCTTCTGAAAACTGAAGTGTATTTTGTAGCAATCAGAAATTCCAGGATCTCAGATCAAGATTTATTGAGATGCTGAGCCCTTATCACAGCCTCCCCATGCAACTCAAATCTCCTCTTTGGAAACCTCTATGAAATGGATGATAGATCCTTAAATTTTTTATTATCTACTTAGGTTCAATTTCCCACCAAAGTGCCAATCGATTCCTTATCTTTCTTGATAAAGAATGTCATATAAGAGGGAAATTAAGTGTCTCCTCAGGTCTGACACTGATCGACTTACAGTGAGCTTCATTCTACGTCTTTTGGGTATCAATTATTGAAGGATTAACAAAACGTTAAATCCTTCCAACTTTCAAGCAACGATCCCCAGGAATCTTGTAATAAATGCCTGCCCTAAAATCACAGTGCTGGCTCTTCTCTGGCAACCATTAAAGCCATCAGATACATTTTAAATGGGTAAATTCAGATAACGACTTACAGCAGCATTTAAGAGAGGAAGGAGAAATGTCCGTGTTAAGTAGTGGAGATAAGAAACTCTGCATGATTCCCTGACGCTTATTCCATACATTTCTATACATGTTAGCTATGGAGTTTCTGTGCCAGGAACTGCTGTGTAAACTGCTGCACTGCTGCTTTGTACTGCTAGTGCCAATACTGAGCTGTATTAATATTTCCCTTTACCTTTACACACACAACAGCATGTTCCACAAATGGTCCTGTATCTTTGATGTTATTCAGCAACACTTTGCCCAGTGCACAGGAAAAAAAAATGGGAAAAAATCAGTATAGAGTCATAATTTTTTTTTCTTTTTACTAGGTTACTATGGRCTAAATAAAATAGCTTAAATTTTCAGATCCCACCACAATGGCACAATCATTTGTATCTCTTAGCGCCTGTGCCTGTTGCAGCAGCTTCCACAGGGCTATCCCTCATCCCTGTCTGTGGGGACTGACTTGTTTCCATTCAGAGTCTCCCTGGAAAAAAGAGTTTAAATCAGCCACTATCCTGAAGGAGTTTAACTTAGCATATTTTTTTATTTTTCAAGAAATCAGTAATGTAACATCTAAGAACAGGTAAACTAAATGTAGTCCTCTCACTATCTAAATATGCACCTACTCTATAGAGAAGTTATTCCATCACGGATGTTGACAATCTACGTCTTATATTTTGATTATTTTAAAAAAAGAAAATGCATTCTCTTTGCTTATTGTTTGGAAGATCACAGCATATTGGTTACATATTTAACGTATCACAAAACTTACACAATTCATAAAGTTTTGGCTGCCTGATCATGAGTCAAAATAGAAAACACTAACGCGACGCAAAGTTTTAGAAGCTGGGATAAACTTATGATGAAAAATTTAAAGATTAAATTTACTTATCTTGACTAGATAATTGGGGAGTCACAAGCAAGAGATATCTTAAGCAAGTATCCCAGAGTGAAAAAACAATTCACAGTATCATTAAGTCACAGAAACTACACATTCATGCTCTCCAGGTGTCTTTTTTTTTCTTTTTTTTTTTTAATTTAAAATGGTAAAATTGTTGCAGTTGAAATACTCTGAATGATAACAAAGGAAATATTTAAGAATATTGTGCAGCCCTGTGATGCTGGAAATGGGAACAGAAAACAGCATTTCCAGGATAAACTGCAGCTCATGACAGTGGTCGGTATCCACTGGAGATTCTTGGATCTTGGAGGGGAGCCCCCCTCAACATCAGCTGCTGTAGCCCTCCCCAGCACCTTAATCAACACCTTAATCAGCACCTTTCAACTGCCCCCCAGATTCACTCTTGCTCAGGCCGAGTGCTGAGCAGGAGTTTCAAGGTTACAAGAACCAGATGCACTTTCTTTTTACAACAGACATTCTTTTATGGATAAAGTAGGAGAGACGGACAGCCCACGTCGTGCCTGTTTGCCCTATCAAATACTCACTGCCACTGATGCTAATGGATGGTACTCGCTTTCACAGATACACCACAGGATGTACTTTTATCATTWTGACCCACGCTGAAGATGTCAATACCCAAAGAAACTCATGAAGCTCAACAGAGCTCTGTACGTCAAAAACTAACCAGATTAATAGAAATAAAAGCTTTGCAATTTACATTGGAAGTGTTTTTCCAAAGTCAATTTTCGGATAAACCAGAAGGTATTTTTGAGATTGTAGGAAGAAGGCATGTAGGATATTTTTWAAAAAGTATTCCAACTCTGCAGAAGTGCTTCAGGTTTTGGAAGGTGGGATGTTTTGCTTATAAAAGTGCACACCCTAGCAACAAATTAGCCTAAAGCTGTAAGATTTGTTATCTCAGAAAGCAATGTCTCAGTATTTTCAGAATTGTTTCAGCCTCTAATCTGAGAATTTTGACACACTTCTAAATCCAGAAATTGGGCCCGGGATGAGCAGAAGGCAGGTGTTACCCTCAGGAGCTCTCTCTGCTTCCCTCGCTGGTAGTGATATACAAGGGGAGATCAAACCAAGCCCTTCCACATGCAGACCTAATAAAACTTGTTTCATTGTGAAAGCAGAACGTAAGTCTATACAACTTTCAACTTTACCCCTTAAACCTTAAGTAGTGGCTTACAGGTACACCAAATACAGATACAGAACATATTATTCCTAAATCCAGTGCCTTATGGATGTGCTCAGTGCTATACAGTACAGTTAGAGCTACCTTTTTTCTACAGTTATATGGCAGGGGAGAACTAATCTGGGCTCAGCTACCWCATCCAGAGAAGACAGACTTCACAAACCCTGCAACTGTCCTATGATTCAAGACATCTGCTCTCTTCCAGTGCTGGCAAGAAAAATGAATTTGGTCCATTCAGCCTTTCCTTTCTTAAGGAACGAAGCTAATAAACTGCACAGCATTGGCAATCTTAAAAAACAACCGTCAGCCACGGGGCAGATACTACAGAAGGTGACACACAGCGCTCCACAAGCTGAACTCAGAGGTAAGGGCACCTTGTGAACCCCTACATCCAAAACAAGGCTCGCAATTAAAGGTCGCTGCAATTTAGCGCACAGAAAAGTAAACAATTAAGTCTCATCAAAACAACTGAAACTGCTAGTATGAATTTCCTAAACCTTGCTAGCCTTTCCCCTCTCCCTCCTGTTTTACCTGAACGTGACAAAATTCACAAACAAATGTCCCCTCTGAAAAGTCAGAGACAGCCTGAAGCTATTTTGGACAAGAGATGAAGGAAACAAGCCTATTCCTTCAAAAMCAAGGACTATCCTGTGCAATACACATAAGCAACACCACTAGTTATGGCAAAGAGAACAAATAATACAGCAGGCAATCAGAAACCATATCTTCCAAACAGGCCCTTAGCTACATTGCTGTGAATCACACAGCGCGAACACCATTCTCACCTCGCAAACAGCTCCTACAGCAGCAGGGCTACAAGCACTGCCAACTCTTATGATGGAAGGACTCCTAATGCACTGTAATTATTTCAGAGAAAATCTAACAAGTAAAACAAGTAGGTTTGCCTCTTCAAACATCCACCCAGGGATCACAGAATCAAGGCTGGTTCTTCCTTCCAAACACACCACTTCTTTACCTTCTCCAAGCCAACCTAAATTCCGCTGTACTGGCACAAACCCTTCAATGAAAACAGTTGATYGCTAGAAATGTTTGTGTCGTACCCACTTTAGGATAGCTGAAAACCTAAATGCTACTAGTACCAAAAGATCTGCAAATCCACAGTAAATTCCAGCTGAAGTATCTTCTGATTACGTAGTAAGGGGAACAAATCCATCTCACCTCCTCCTAGTACCATCAACGCTACATTCCCAACAGAAAAACAGAAACTGAAATTTTAGCCATCAATGTAAAAATATATTGCTAACTACCAGAAGATAAAGGTCTAGCAGTAACTGTATGATGCAGGTTATGACTAAACATAGTAGTTCCATAAGGTAATTTTCAAGTCCTTGTAACTTCTATTATTTGCTGATTTTAATCTTTTCAACATTAAATATATCAGAAATTATTAAGCAAGCTACTAAACTGCTTGCTTAAGGAATGAGGATTGTCTTGGTCATCAAGACCTCTATCATTTATATCAGCTAGTGCATTTAACATATTTCACAAGTCAAGCTTCTCTCTAACTACTTAAACATTTTGCCTTCATTTCAATTTTCACATCCAAATTATTCACCCTCAGCTTATATTCCCTTCTCCTTAAATCACCTTGGCCGGGAGCCCCTCTCCTTTCCAGGTGTGAGCCCCTCCCAAGTTATTTGAAGGGCATGAAGTTATTTGCACCATCCCTCAGGGACAGTCCACGGAAGGGGCTGTAGAACACACAAGCAGTTTAGAGATGTGACAAACAGAGCAGCAGAAGCTCGTGAAAAACCACGGGCACAACTTCAGAAACAGACCCTGACCAACAAGCCCGGGATGTTGCACGAGCAGGTGAGATACCACCCAGTAACTGGGCTGGGCTAGTGCAGCACGAGCCAGCTGTAGCCCACAATCCATGTGAACAAATTAATTCAGAATAATGCCATGAGGCTGCTCTTATAAATCAAGTTATCTCATAAAATAATTTTCCACAATCCTCTTCCTACCCTCCATATTTCATACTCGCTGATCTTTTCTTTCTCCTGAGCACAAAAGACCTGCACAGCTATAACCTGTACCCAGTGCCACTGGTGTAACCAGTATCTGCACACCCTGTACAGACAGGCATCTCCCGATGGATCCCCAAAACTGCATGTGCTGTTTCATAGTCTCATTTTACTGACGACTGACTAGGTATTCAGTAATAATTTTAATACACATGGGTCTTACTCCTCCCCTATCATTTCCAGCTAAGGAGCACGGTTTACAGCAGAAATTCTAGTAAGGAATCTGTAAATACATCAGCTGCTGTTGCTGCAGCTATACATACTGACTCTAAAGACAACTGGCCGCCAAAGCATAAATCTGTTCAGGCTGAGACCTCTGCACCAACTCTCTGCTCAGAACTCAGGTAACTTCAAGGTTACATCAGGTTGCTAAGGCACTTCCCAGGCAAAAGTCTGAGCATATCCAAAGATGGAAATACTCCAGCCTCTCTGGGAACACATTTCAGAGTTGCATCATTCTCACTGTGAGTTTTTTCCCCCATTAAATCTAAGCAGCATTTCCCTTACCAGTAGGTGGCTGCTGCCTYTGGTTGTACACTCAGAGGGCCTTGGCTTTGTCTTCTCTGTCCAGATTCCTTAGGTGGCTGAGAAGAGCATTTCAATCCCTTTTAGCTTTCTCTTCACTGGGGCAGACAAGCCCAGCTACCTTAGACTCTTCTGCTGTTTTGATTTTCAGCTTCCCAACCATTTTTGTGGCCCTCAGTCACACTTAGCCCACCTTGTTATAATCTCTTCTCTAGTGACAAACCAAAACTCGACACAGTGGCGTCACCCAGAGCTGCTTCACAAGGGCTCAAGAGAGGGAAATGAGCCCTCTGGGCAGTGCACTGGCTGTGCAGTCTGACATGAGGTTAGCAAAACTTCTTGTCTCTCTGCCCTCCCTGGCCATTTTCTGCAAAACCTTTTCTTTTAGTGCCCAGTCCCCAACTCACACTGTTGCTGCTGGGTTACTCCAGCCCCGGTGCAGGGCTCTGCATCATCTCTGATAAACCCCATGAGGTTCCTCCTGGCCACCTCATCCACCACCTGCAGATCCCTCCAGGTGACAGCCCTTCCAGTCAGAATATCCAACATCTGCCCAAGTTCCTACCTCTCAAATTAGTGCTGCAAGACTCACGGGGGAAACAGTATCAAAACTCTTGCAAAGAGCTTTCACTGCCCTCTTATCCACAGCTCCCATCATTGCAGCCCAGTAAGCAGAGAGACTGATCGCTCATGATTTTTTTTTAGCAAATCTATGCTGGCTGTTCCCAATCGACCTCCCCTTTTAGTATTTTTAAGAAGATATTAACTTACACTAATACAGTAACTTTTAGTTAGAGATACATTACTCTTCATGGCTTATTTCTTGAAGAATAGTTACTAGATGTACCGTTTCATCATTAGCCAGATTAAAGAGATTGAAGTTCAGAATGCAAATACAGCTTTAAAACTGATTCCRCTCTTTCATCATGAAGGACATTGGCCTGATCTTTGCCTCCTGCCTCCTCCCTCTTCTTTGCTCCAGGTCCAAGCTACACCAATCCTGCTCAGTCCTAAGGACTGCTCTGACTAGATTTCTCTGTCTTGCATTAAAAGCAACAACCAAAACAGTAAGTTAAATCATTTAAAAATAAATATGGTTTTAAAACTAGAGGCTCTCCCAATAAATGAGATAGGCAAAGAGAAGAGATTATGCTGCTGTACTACTTCAGTTAAGTGGAAATCAATAGAGATACTGATACAGACAAGTCTTCAACTACTTTCTGCCATGTTATTTTCACACTCTGCCTATCTAAAAGTTCTTTGCTTTATTACTACTGTGTCATTTACATACTAGCTTCAAAGATCACTTTGGTCTTTGTGGCTCATATCATACTTCRTTGTCAAAAACTGTCTTATTCCCGCGCATTTTGAGTTGTCTTTTTTTTTGTCCATTCAGCTAACTTCTATCTCTACCCCGCCACGTTGTATCTGCAATGTTCTGCATTATCCTTCCTCATTTAATATCAATATTACTGATGCACTTGGCCACACGTCAGCGTCCACACGGGTCGTCTCCGCCATGTATCAGTTCATTCTAAAACGCACCTTTCTTCTGTCTTCCACATGCAGCATCTCTCACCTAGATTCATCACAAGCCCTTTATCTTTTCTATCCCATAATCAGTATCTTGTAAAGAATATTCCCCTCAAAAGAGGCAGAACACTTGCTGGCTGCCACCRACCAGCTACACTTTATACACCTTGTTTCTCCAAACTTGCAAACATAACTATATTCTCCCACTGCACCCATCAAACATCCATCTTTCCCGAGACAGAAAACTTAGTGCAACACTTGGTTTAGGAGGCAGCTGAACAGCCACTCTCACCAGTTYTGAAAAGTGCTCCTTTCAGGAACAGATTTTATGACTGTCCTGCTAAATGTCTGAATGAGCATTATTTTAGGCCAATACAAGGGCAGGGATCAGCCCCATTTTCTCC
Source organism: Nothoprocta perdicaria (assembly GCF_003342845.1). NCBI lineage: Eukaryota > Metazoa > Chordata > Aves > Tinamiformes > Tinamidae > Nothoprocta > Nothoprocta perdicaria. Next base: position 14,243,411 of record NW_020454093.1, read on the forward strand.
ACCCATATATTGCCAGTATCCCGGCTTAGGGCTCTTCACATCAGCTGAGCTACAGCAACTGCACGTGACCTCCTGCAGCTCCTCTACAGTGAAAGTGCAAACATGGCCCTGTCAATGCACAAAATCATTTCACCCAACCTTGACAACAGGAAGTTCAGCCCTAGAAAAAAATCAGCTCTACATATTAACAAGTTTTCCATTGCGCTTACTTTTACACAAGCATGGTACTTTTAGCAAAATATTTCATATTGTACACTTGGATCAAAGGGAAGACACAGAAATATGAGTCTGAAGCATCTCACTATTATTCATACRTTATTAGACTATTCACAATATAAATGGAAATTTATTAATTTCTTCTTTAAAGTTGKCCTAAGTTATTCCCTACTGAGGTAACTTAGCAGGAACAAGAGGAAACGGAAGTGAATGTATATGCAAAAAACAATAATATGATAATCTGAAAATCAGAGATTTTGAATGAAAAGAGTAGCATTAAAGGTACTCACATAAAGTTTAGGGGGAGGTCAGGTAGCAAACCATGCAACCTGCAGAACTGCTTCAGGGTTTATTCACCGAAAGCTACTGCTCTCTTCTGCCACCTCTGCTCTGACAGCACTGCCTTTGATTCATTATGCACTTCTATGAAAAACATATAGTACACAAATAAAAGGGAAAGAATGAAGGGACCTAACCTTGCGCTGAGTGGGGGCAATCAGAAAGAAACATGTATTTTAAATTTAGAGGGCAATTAAAAGTTAGAACCAAAAGTAAATRCTAACTAAAATGCAGTCTTCTCCTTCCAAAAGCTTTTTGCTCATCATTTACTCTATCTGCCTTCCCCTCTTTTGTACATTTTCAACTACCAAAGCAAAGCCAAATATGACTCACTTTCTATACTGCTACTGGCAGCTCTTTTAAAATACTGCTTTACAAGAATGTTTTCTCCAGTTCAAGCATCCTATGTCTTTGCTGTTCTCTTCCCTCACTTCTGCCCCTTAGCTAGCAYTCCTTCCACAGTGGTCCTGTTGCTCCYCCCAAAGATTCAGATAAACTATTGCTGCAGAAACTCAAGAACACTACAATTAATTCTGCTCATTTTGCTCCCTCAGGACAGATCTATCTTCTGCTACCAGGTACCAGCAGATACAGTGGTGAGAAGATGATGTAATCTTTGAAAATAGAGGTGTGTTAAACTCTCCTGTTCAGCTGGTCAGTACCTTTCAAGTGTTTAAATATTATATGTTAACAGTTTAAACCTAAAAAACGCACTTGACTCATTAAAAAAACAAGTAAGAAAAAAGTAAGAGGCTAAAGAAAAAGTAAGAGGCTATAGGAACTTAATCACCAAAGCTCAAAACACTCTAGTGAAAGGTCTCTCATTTCCCAGTACTAGGGAGACTATCTGGTGATCTAGGCGCTTGGTTGGTTTCACCTGTTGCTAACATCTTACCTAGAGTTCGTCTACGTGGGGAAATCGGTCACTTTTAACACTCCAAACCAAACGTGACGTCCTCTGGCAAACACTTTGTGGCCCCAACACACCAGTTGGAAGCGTTTGGCTATTCACATTTCCAGTGTCACCTGCACCCCTGGTAGGACCAATATCTAATAACAAACAGCATGTTGAAAGCCATGCAAAACAACAGCATGAAATACGCTGGATTCAAAAGAAAATCAACTACCACATCCAGATTAAAATAAAGACATACAGCACTACATCATCCACTACTTAAATCCACTATTTACATTTACTTAGGTCTTGGATCTATGCCTTCTGCAATACAGCTATATAACAACAYTGTCAAACTCTGCCTGTTTTCACTGGTACGCCTGTAAGGAAAGCAGGCATAAATGTTCATCTAAAAATGAACCGAGTTACAACTTCTGCAGACTAGGAAGTCTGCAAAATTGTCACAAATTCTATTTTTACCCTGTGCAAGGAGAATTACCCATGATCGTCTCTGGAGAGCAGAACTAATAAGCTCAGACCTCAGCTGATATTTCACTTGTCATCAGTCCCACAGCAGCTCATTGGAAGGGAAGTTCTGCCCTAGTAAATACACTGACCAAAAACAACTGGCTGCCTGCTGAAATATCTGAATACATGTAAATAGTTAGGGCATTATGTAACGTTATACGACACTCAGGAATACACAGCGCACTTCCTCCAATTTGTAAAGCCATTAATCCTCGCTGTGCACTGAAAATGGCTCTTTTTGTACGGTTTTGGTTTTAGTTTCTGTCTTATGAGTAAGCCCCTTTTCAACTTGAATTCTATTCAGGGACAGCTCCAACTCAAAGCATGCACACCTGCCTTGAAAGCAGTAGAGAGATGGTCTGGGTGCAGCTTCAGGAGTATTTTGGGAAAGCCTCAGACTCTGTCAGATAATCCTCTTCAGAAAGCTTAACAGCACACAAAATTTCCAAGATGATTTATCATTCCCAAATAACAGCACTAGTAAATGCTAGAAAATAAAAAGCAGCATCAGAAAGAGGCAGATGAAGCCTCAGTTAGTGCATCTATTTATTGGGAAGCACCTGTGGGCGCCACAGATTTGGTCACTGACCTGTCAAGGAGCAGAAGGGTTTTTGTTTGTTTGTTTGTTTTTTTGTTTTAAGGGCTGGTGAACAGTGTTATGTGATCAATATTAGATGGGGTGGAAGAGACAGTGGTTCAGTAAACTGTAGGTAGCTGTTAGCCCATAGGTCTTATGTTTGTATTCTSAGGAAAAAACAAAACAGAATAAGGCTTGTACAGCAATCGCACCCTTAAAACTCTCCCTCTGCTTTACATTTCTTTCAAAAATTAACATCACCTATTTAAACGCATGATCAAATTTACTAAGAATTTTCACTTCAAAGCCCACAACTTTCAATTTTTTTTTCTGCTTCTCTTCCCTTCATTATAAAGGGATAATTTTGAACACTTTGACAACGTTTACAATCTGAAAGTTGTAATGCTACAAATATAGAGCAAGCTTCTCGGATTGTAATTTCTCAAGAAAGAAAATAAATGGTAGAACAAAATTTTGTACATGAAAATGCCATGGTGCAAGAGATTCAAATCACATTCAGTAACAGTAAAACACAATGCAAACAATTATTGAAGTCCTCCTAAGCCTATATATACATACATACATATATATATATATTTGCAACAGCATTCTTCTCCTTTATATTCTTTACTTGTATAAAGGGTTTACAAGTCATAAGCCACATGAACCTCAGGTAAGAATCACCARCTCGGAGTAAATCACTTATTCCTAGATTTTCTCCTCCACCTAAACAGTTAAGCGAGTCCACTTTTAACAAGCGACAGAGACAGCGACCTGAACTGAGTGATCTACCCTAATTTGAAGGATAACAGCCTGTCCACAGCACTAAAATAAAAATTACCACATAATTAAGCATCACCAGTAGACTCTGCTAAAAACAGCCTCATGCTCTGAATAACAACAGTACTGCAGCACAAAACTGACACATACGGGCACAGTTACAAGGTACTTTTACAGAATGCATAATTCTGACRGTCTTACATTAATATAACATAGTTCAAAAGAAGACTGTGGCAAATACTTTAAAAATGTAAATTGATTTTTGCTGTATTGTATTTGTAATTACTTAAAGAACCTGCTTAGTAAGAAGCAACTCACACACACACACACAAAAAAAGATTAATACCTGCAGCCAACGCTCCTTCCTGCACTCAATTTTTCTACTCTGCACAAGTAGTAAAAAKAAAACGAGACTTTCACTTGAGAAGGACGTACAAAGAAACTTCCACGGCACTTATAATCACAATCATGTCTGCGTGGCCAAACCCTAGTAGGCCAGGAAATTATTTAATCAGAGGTTCACAATTAGCTGCAGCTGCTGAAGCAGCAAAGTTCAATAAGCAATAGATGCTGCATGTTGGGTAATGTACAGCACAAAGGAAACACCCTTCTTATCCAAAAGCTCTTCAGTATAGTATTGCTTTTCAGTTAATTCTCAAACTTATGATAWTTTCGTGTGTTTTAAATCCTCTGAAAACCATTTTTTTCACCTGGTTCAGGGAAGGAAAGATCTCCCTTACTTTTACTGCTTTCAAACACCCCCACACTGGAGTCCCTGGTGCTTCCCACTAACTACAAGCCAGCATTATAAGTTTTGGTTGCAAAAACAAAGAGGAACTTTGAGACAGCCTAGGTCAACTACTAACAACATTATGGGAAATCAAGGTATAATTCAGGTACCTCACATAGGAATTCAGGGAACTCACTAGCAAACAGCAAATCTAATGATAAAACAAAACTAAATGGTTATGGCAAAGCTTAAATCGACAGACTGTAAAAGCAAAATCTTTTTTAAACACCTCAGTCTAAATGCTACTTCCTATTAACAATGTACTGCACTTCTAGAGGTTAACTTAAAAATATATATTTTTGGTATCTCATAGTCAGTATTTCTTCTGCTACTGAACAACTGAGGTCTCTTAAGCAACAGATGGAAGAAAAAAACATTTCTTTCCTGTCCAGAATCAGTTATCCATTCTCAAGAGTCCTAAAGCAGAGGCTATGCATGATAACTAACAGCCCTCTGCTGATAACATTAGAAACACAAGGTGTGGGGGGGTTCCTCTTTCTTTTTAATAATATCATCTTCTACATCACTTTATTTTCTTCTACCCAGCTGCTCTTGAGAGTTGCACCTATCCTAATTTGGAACTTGAAAAGCTAGGAAATCAAGCTGCACATGTAACATGAAGCCCAGACATGAGTTTTATCGGATTACAGTTAATATTTAGTTCCAGATTTCTACCATCTCTCTTAGTGGGTTAATGCACTCAGTTGGATACAAAAAATCCTTATAGGGAAAATAAATCAGATGTCACTCCCCACACACAGACGCGTTCTCTGTAGTTTTAGAAAACAAGATCTAAAGGAAAATGAGATTTATTTCAGAATATTTCAGAATATTTAAGGTTGGAAGGGACCTCTACAGATCATCTAGTCCAACCTTCCTGCTCAAGCAGGCACACCTAGAGCATTTATGCTAAAAAAAAATTCTGAAAGGCTCTACTATTTAGAAAAAAACATGGGCTTTTATTCATCAGAGCTGCAGCTCACCTGTCTGCCATGKTTTTTTTTCCCCTGATACTTACAGTGTTTTCCAAATTATGCATTTGTCAGTTCTATCTGTATTGTATAAAGACTCACACTCAACAGACAACACAAGCTGGGTGAATGCTAGCAAGTGCACTGTGACTATTTCTGGCCAGTAACAGCTCCCCAGCAGACAGTTTGGGCAAACTCCAGCTGTAGCTGTATGAGCAGTAGGAGGAGCATTCTCAGAATGACGCTTTAAGAGAAGAAATGCTGTAAAATTAGAAAATATTAGAAGGCTTCAATCTTGTAATCCATGAGTTCTCAAAAAAAAAAGAAGGCTTCAATCTTGTAATCCAGGAGTTCTCAAAAAAATTAGAAGGCTTCAATCTCCATGAGTTCTCAGTTAAACATTTGTACATGTTACAACCTATATGATACTATGATTTTAACAGTCTCCCTACATTTCYGACCTTAAACACCAAAAAAGGGGASGGGGAAAAATATACAACCCAGGTAACAGAATGGGCTCTTTTAGTCAATATACAAAAATTGCCTGTAGAAGCACTATCACAAATTGCCACTACTTTTCATGTATATTTTAAAGACTTCCTTTATCACAGAAACAGATTAAACTACAGTGTAAGGAGGGCTCTCATCATAGAAAGTAAATAAAACTCGAAGAAGTTTCCTTCATCAATTTCTATATAAAAGCATTTTTTTCCCTTATTTTTCCAGTTTCAAAGCTCCAGAAGATTATGACTATGTGTATTAACCATTTCACAAGGGGGCTGGTTAATTTAGATTTCCACTGCTACAGCAGCTTTCACCATTTCTGTTCTACACACTGGAGAAAATATCAGCCTTCAGGTAAACAAACTGCCTAAACAAAGATGCTGTTCAATAAGGGAGGTAAGGGCGCTGATTAAGCACGAAGACTGGGAAGAATAAGTCTAATTCAACCTTGTGTAGCGAAACTGTCATTTTTTATACTAACAAGAAACGTGAAAATATAGTTATAAAGCTACAGTTCATTGACTGCCGTAATTCCTCTAATTGGGGAAAAATCTTTACATGTACTTTTAAAAAAATAAACTAAAGCTTAATTTAAGAGCAGTCAGGAGCAGCAGTCTTGTTGATGGGAACCTGCACAACTGTGTGAACTCTTGTCCTATGAACCTGACCAAAGAAAGTCTAAACATTCACACAGTGGGCAAGGTTGTAGATAGGCTGGCAGAAGGTGACAGACAATTGAACCACTGGCAGCTTGACACACTCAATCTTGTCTTTGAGAAATCTACATCTGAAACTGTGGGAATTTTTGCTTGCTAAAGGAATATGCCCAAACAATCCACACTAGCACCAAGACAACTCCAAAGTCCTAGTTACGTCCTGCACTTTTCAGTATACCTGCCTACTGTGCAAAACTTAAAATAACCCCCAAGATCAAAGCTGTCTAAGGCTCTCTTAAAGGAATTGTGATAGGATCTAGAAAATAACAAGAAAAGCAAGAAACACATGTGGCGGTTCTTAGAGCTACTATCTCATATATGTAGAAAAGACAAAACACTTGGTAGCTACAAGTTTAAAGATATTATTTAGGTCACCATATACAGCATCCCTCCAAGTAGAGTATGGAGAAGAGCCACTAGGAAAGCCCAAGTCTTTCACCACTAAGAACTATTGAGAAAGGATTTATACCAATAGTTCTATCCAGATACTTCTCCATTAAGGTAAGAAATTTTTAATTATAACTCTTCACTGAAAACTCTTGTCAAAGTAGACATCATTTACAAAATGTTTCCATTTAAATTTATTACTTGAAAATGAAGTCTAAATTCCATCCATTCCATACCACTAGAATATCTCTGAAACAAAACACTTCGGTTCTCTTTATAAATAACTTTTTAACTTCAGGTTTAGCCACTTCGATATGATTTTTTTTGCCATAAATAGCATCGTGATTTTTTCAGGAATCAGTCTAAACATTTTAACTGATGTAACTTTTCCAGAAATGTGATGAGAAATAGCACACATTCTTTTGAACTTCAAATAGAGCATCTTTGGAAAGTGGACAGCACACCATACAAACTGAAAGTTCACCTTAGCTTTATGAGTCAAACACACTATCTTTGCGACTAAATTTAGGTAACCAATCAAGCCAACCAATACATATATATTATTTTATATTATCTGAAGAATTCAAGAAATAATAGGCAAAATTAAAAGTTATCTGTTCCGATATACTAAAATTTATAATTGTTCCAATCCAGTTAACATTCTCCAATCAGCCAAAATATTCCCCAAGACTTGTTTTAGGAAAACAATTGGAAAGTCAATGACAATGTGATGTACCTAAATCATACATTAAAAAGAAAAAGCAATCCACAAGCACTGCATTACTGTAAAATAAAGCTCCTGAATTCCTATTTTGCAAGGTATGACAGGCGTAAGCRGCTCTTCCACCTTGTTTACCTCACACTGTTGCACAGCTATGATCAGCCAGCCCATGTGAACCCGAGAAATGCAGCTGCATTCCGAGCTCATCCACCTTTGCTGGCAACACTCCCAAGCTAAACCAAAAGAAGACTTTTTTTCTTCACAGAGATGTCCTTCATGATGCGCTTTTTCCAATGCCAATTATATGGCCAAGTTAAAAAAATCTGTTTAAGGATTAAGCTAAAAATAGAAAGTTGTTAAAACTAACATCAAAGAAGCGCATAAGTCTAAATCTCAGYCTAAGAGTGGCTTGTTGTGTTTTTGCTAAACCTGTTTCCAACTTCAGGCATTGAATTATTCACGTGGCCATTCCAGAAAGTATATGCAAATTACACGACATATACAAGCTTGCTCTTCTAAAGGCAAGAAGATAATGAAGTTTACAATTAAAAAAAAAAAGACGAAAAAGATACATGGTAAAAAATGAAAGGTGCTTTAAAAATATTTCTCAAAAAAGTCACTAGTGAAAACAGACAGGATGAATGCTAAAGTTAAATACCCATTAATGAGAACTACTACTTAATGCTTTGTTTCAACAACTCACACTTTCGAATACTACAATGTTGGTCATCAATTAATTAATGAAATACCAAAAACTAACTGCACTATAATCATTACAAAAGGAACCCACTCATGAAATTCTCAATTTCTGTGAGTTGCAGATGTCCTTTTATTGATTAAATAAAAATTGAAATGCACTGTTTAACCATATCTATAAATTACAAGCTGACAGACCAAAATAAAACAGAATCTTAGGCCAGGGACRCAGATCTAAGACACAGTCTGACCTGCCAAGCTGACCAAGACAGAGGCAGATGGAGAGGGCCCAAGAACTGCTCCATGAAGGTTATTTTAGTCCTCACTGGATCAAGCCCACATAGCCCACACCAAATCCTTCCAGGCTGCCTTTATCCAGCCCACAGATGCTCTGTTCATCTTCTGTGGACTTGATCCTTCAAAAGCCCTCCCCCCTGAAGGATGACCATCTCCTACGTGCGCCTTCCTCAATAAGCTAAGATTCACAGCTGTGAAAAAGAACACWCAGTATCACCCTTAATTCCTTCATGGATGTAACAGAAAGGTTTTTAATCACAAAATTCAGAAAGAATCATTGTCCTGGCTATGGCTCAGGCCAAGGTGAAACATGGCCCATATACCACAAATGCATAAAGAGCATTCAAAGTTGATCAWGCAAAAACAGTGAATAAGCTTACAACTAGATTATTCAATCACACTTTTTTCCCCTCAGTAGTAGAATGCACACAGCTCTATGCCAAGTGCTTTATTTTTAGAACTTGTGTTTGCAACAAAATGTCTCTTTTTTTTTTTTCTCTGAAGGAGAGAGACTCTACTCTAAATGTTGTATTTCTAGCTTTCAATAGTATTTAGAACTTTTAATTTTAAAAGTATTCAGAAATAAATCAAATGGGATTAACATCACTACATCTTCCAATTTTTTCAAAGTTAAATATCCTTATATCCTGAGTATTTCAGCTCAAGGAGTTACGAGAACAATACAACCAYAGCCCTCTGACTTCCATAATTCACTGAAAAATGAAAATGTGAACAAGTGCAGGTAAGGCACAGTACTACTCTCTACATGGCAGTATTTGTAAGAGAAAACCAAAGACCTTTACAATCTTCCCCAAGATGCAGGCGATAATACATGCAACTTTCAGAGAGGTAGCTCAATTTGTCTAGCGCAAGACATTAATGTTACTCCACGAGAGTCAGAGGCTCATTTTGGAAATGATTCTGGGTTCTGCACAGCTTCGCTGTGGTAGAAAGTATAGAATCAATTTGCTTTTCTTCCAAACTGGAAATTACTTGAGCACGAAGGAGACCCAGGGGCTACATATCTTTAGGAGAACACCCTGGCCGTGCAGAAGCGCTAACAACGAAGCAGGATACCCTTCCAGTTCTAGCCACATGTCATTTAAACTAAGACCTGAAGCAGCTGAAATAGATCAGGCCCCAACTGCTTTAAACTTGCATCAAGTCTGACAACTGCTTTAAACTTGCATCAAGTCTGACACCCACACTCAAGCAACAAACAGGAGTGGCTGCTGCTTAGTTTCTTGTCTTTCCTCCTTACATCCGATGCCCAGGTACCCATGCGTTATTCTTTGCCAGCCATTCACCTAGGCTAGCAAGCCACAAAACTCCAGTCTGATTTTCTAGTAGTCAAACCTGCAACCTAGCAGCAAGCTGTGGTGAAACCCATGACTGCAAGGAGAGCTGCTGAGCAGCTGCCACGAGGGGTGACCTGTTCCTGGGGCAGCCCAGGGAGAGGGGCTGCTTGCCTCCTCAGCAAAGAAACATGCATGCTTCACACTGCGCTCACAGGACACGATGCAGGGCTGCATCCCAGTTCCTGATCCTTTCTGCTTTCCAACACTTGCCATGGGACAACATAAATTAGAGCCTGTGGAACCACAGATGGCCTTTCCAGGCCACCCGCCTCACAATTAGCACGCGCTCCCGACACAGAATTACACTTATAGCACCAACTTGCGATCTCATCTGGACCGGTATTAATCAACACGTGTGCTTTCCAGGTTCACAATACAAACGACTTGAGCTTCACGCACTGCTAGCTGCTCCTGATATTTACTCCCCAAATACATAAATAAATAATACATTTCAAACACTGGCTGTTTTTAGGGATTTGTAATCCTGAAAGATTCTAAGCCAAGTTTTGAAACACAATGCTGTCTTTTTATGCGAAAAAGCAACTGCAGTATAACCCAATCATACATTAGCCTTTCTCAAAAGTGACCAGAAAAATTCTTTCAAGCTGTCTGAAACTAACTATTTGGAACCTAAATTAATATAGCACTATTATGCAAGCTACATGAGTGTTAAATTCATTCAGCTATGTTCAGAATTCAGAAAATTATTCCAAAGAAATCCCAGCGAGTTTTCTCTCCTATCACTACRTCTAGGCCATTAACACTGCAGGCCTCAATGCAACCCAAAGGAGGAAAAAAAAAATGACAAAGAATCAAACATCTTAACTTATRAAAATCACAGAATACTTAACAGTGATTATTACAAAATTCAGATTAACCACAAGACCAACACTACGTAACAATGACACAAACATTAAAGTTACACTTGGTCTTAATGGAGTAAATCTAATCCATAAAAGGATTATATATTTAAGGAAAACCAAAGCACTTCTTAAACAACCTCATGCGTGTCAGTTTATAATCACTGAGGTCAGTGATTAAATATTCTATAGTATTTGAAAAGCCTAATGCTTAGGAACGATCTATTTAATGCCAAACTGAGAATTTTAACTTATTTCCAAGTGTGCCGATGTACACATTATACTTGGGTAAACCTCTTGAAGGCAATGCATTTGCACAACTATCATTTTAAAATGTTACCTGACACACAACTCTACCTGTATCCAGCAAACCCGTATCCAACTTGATTTACAGACTCCATTAGCTGTATTAATGCACAGGATAACTAAACAGAATTATTTCTATGAAAGTCAACGCTATTTTACTAATAGCTCTAATTTCTGTACAGCAAATGGAACATTTGATAACAGACACTATTACTGTTAGGTCACTTTTGAAACCAACGTACATCTGTTTTCTAATTTGTTTTGTTTTCATTAGTAAGAAATAAAATAGTAAAGAATGCATTACATTTTTTAAGCTTCATGATAAAAAAAGATGAGAATTTTCTTGTATTTGTATTTCCTTATAAGTTATCTGCAGATATCTGTAACAAGCTCTTGAAAGACAGTTAGAAAACATCAAAAAATAGAAGATTTTATAACGAAATATTTTATCCATTTACTATCCTTCCTGAAACATTTGCTCAATTTTATATCTATATCAGTGCCTGAACATGGGCAGGAAACCTCCAGTGATTCTCAGACACACGTGGGCAAGTGCTTAGCCCAAATTGGTTCCCATGCACTAGCTGACTTGCAGGAATTGTGCATCTGCACTTAGCCCAGGAAAAATGCAAACTAATTCAACCTTCCTTAGCCAGCAATGAAACAGGGTTAAATTAAATCGAGTTATGCGCAATTGCTACAGGCTACACATACACAATTGAACATTCACTGTAGCTGAGCATGCAATAACTTCAAATTACCAAGACATAACAAGTTATGTTGAATCCTCAGAAGTCCATCTACAGAGCTTTTTATAGGACTTCATTGGCTAATTATTTCTCAAAATGTGGTTAACAATTTGCTTAATCCCATGACATCATATGTCTAGTTTGAGCCAAAAAAAAAAAAAAAAAAAAAAAAAAAATTATGTCAGGAATAAACACAAATATTTACAGGAGGGGAAAAAAAAAAAAAAAACAGAGGACTCCTATTTTGAAGTCCACTAATTCAATACAATTATTTAAGATGACACTAAATAAAATAAGTTGCCTTCATTATTCTTTCTCAAAGGTGCTGGCTAAGATTACAGCATGATATGAAAACTGCGAATGTTTACCTTGCACTATTATGATGGTTTGTTCATGTAACGATATTTAAACAATTATAGGCAAAAACAATTTTTAAACCATACTGATTTTTATTGCAATTCTTCAAATATTTTAATGATATTTTCCCTGTTAAAAATAAGTTATCTATTTCTGTAAATAATGACTAAGCTTCACATCATTCCAGAATGAGAGGAAATTACTCCAGTGAGTAAGTAGCCAGCACCTTAGCTCTATAAACTTTTTCAGTAGTGACCCTAGTCACTACTACAGAGTGTTCCTACAACTCCCCATGTAAAGCACTAGACACCTAATTACCAGGAGCACAGCTCACCTACAGCTTTGCCTCACCGCATGCCACAACTGCCACTACCTGAGCACAACGACGCCGTCCCTTCGCCTGTGCAATGTCCTCAAAGCAGGCAGGTCCAGCCGCGCACTCCAGCCAGATTCTGAACAAGCTGAATGCACCGAGCTGAGTGCTTTGCTCTGCCTAGGAGCCATAGCCTCTCAGCAGAAAGACAGAGGAAGATTTGCTCAGAATACCAGAAACTCAGAATCTACATCCTCCTCAGCAGCAAGAGGTCCAAATGGGCAATTTTCACTAGCCATTAGCATAGAGCCTTCAACCAGCTCTAAGATTTTATGGCGGAGGAGCATTCCCTTCCCCTCTTCCTGTAGGAGTACTGCATCTGAGTACAAAGAAAATTAATCACCACATGAGAGGGGGAGCATGAGTATCAAATAAATTGATTTAAACTCTATTTTAGGAGGTAAAAATCTCTTCAGGGTTTCCTGTTGACTAACCTATACAGCCCCACTGCTCACTCAGTGCCACAGGACTTGGGAATTCCACTCTGTTGGCTCATACATCTCAAAGCCAGGCTCAACACTCAGGGCCTAAGCTGTTCGACAGTAACAGCACAGCAGTGAAGACCCTTTCTGATCTGTCTCCAGGTCTTTTTTTATGATGCAGAAATCAAGATTACAATTTTACTTGCTACTTTACGGCAGGTGATTTATAACATAATACTTAAAACAGCATTATATAAAAGGTATTTCTATATGTTAAAATCCACATTGTTAAAAATGCTGTTAAAAACATACAAATGAARAACAGTCAATACAAAAAGTCAACAACTCTCAAAAACTCAGACATGACTTTTTCTACGTATAAACTCAAAAGCTTTCAAAATTTCTACCATGAAATCCCACAACCCCAACTGAACATATTTGTTAAGTCAATCAATGCCCCTTATGCTCAAGGATTCTAAACCACTCTTTGATGACACAGCCATGCATAGATCCCTCCCACTCCCGGGCCCGATCTTCCAGCATGGATCTGCTTGGAAAATGAATCAGAGGCTATTCATAAGGCTGCAAGGTCTGCTGTATGCATGACTCTCCAAGCAGAAATGAAAAAGAAGCATGAAGTGAAAGAGCCTGAGCTCTGAATGGCATGAAACAAAAACGTCACTCTCGGGAATCTGATATTCTTATTGCAAATGGTAAGTATTTCTGCGTTCATTGTTTCTTACATGTTCCCAAGCCCAATGCACTGATCAGTCATAGTTTTAACCCAAATTAATAAAATATTTTCTAATATTATCACATATGCCAACAAAAAAAATAAACAGATCAAAAAGAATTAATTTAAAAGTTGTTCAGGTTGGACTTCAAAAGCTAGAAAGAAAATTACTAAATTTTGTGTCTCAGTTCCCAACCAGCATGACTACTCTCCTTAAAAAATGTAGTGGAGTATTTGTGAAGCACTCCAGTGTTACAATGCATGCCACAGGAAACAAGAGAAAAAAAAACATAAAGAGAAAATTAAGAATATTTCCTTTGCAATAGGGTTTAATAATACAAAGTGATTAAGGAAAAGAACTAGATATTGAACACCAAAGAAAACAAAATATTGAACCATAAAAGACAAGACAGGAAGCAGTCTCAAGAGTCTATCCCCTTCCCCAGGGCATGACCAACAATATCTAAACCCATGGAGACATAAGACATAAATTTCACTCTATGCAGTCAGTGAAACAGGACATTACTGGTTTAAAAATAAATAAATAAATAAAAATAAAGTGATGACAGACTTAAAGACTGTCACTAYACCAAAGATGTCAAATACAGTCTACATGGATAATTCGAAATACAGAATTCCCTACTGTTTGCTCTTATAAGAATTTCTCCTCATTCCTGAGCTTTTTTTAGTATATAATTTCCTCATTAAAAAAAAGTAAAAAAAAATGCCAACAAACAAATAAAAACCTGCATGTGAAATACTGCTTCTTTTGCTCAGCCTACGCCTGCTTTGTCCTCTTGGTTTCTCAGGCAATATATTTCTCTTCCCCACTCTGTCCTCTCAGCACATACTGCCCACTCATTCCCACTCCTAACCCACCTCCCTTCACTAAGCACCTCAGTCTCACTATTTTACAGCTTTTCCTGCATCTTCTCTTGCTTCCCCCAACCTAGCTGCTTTTATCTAGTTGTGCCAGTTCAGTGGTCATTTCCTTAGAAGCTCCAGATCCAGCCCTTCAAGCTCCCACTCCCTCCACACCTATATAAATTCAGTCCCAATCCGCTGCTCCTCTTCTCCACGCATTCCCACTTTCAAACACACCTGCAAGCTCTGCTCATGTCTTCCCCAGTCAGAGGAAGCAGCAGAGCAACACGGAGATCACAAAAACCAAGAATGTGGGCTGCATCTCACTCCTTAGCACTGCACTGCAATCGAAGTCCTGTTGAGCATTCAAAAAGTTCTATACTTTAAAGCCTAAAGTATGAGAAGTTGGGTAATTTCACAAGCACTAATCACCTGCACAATTTTTGGACAGACTTTCAGAYGGCAACAAAATGCACATCTCTGACACAAAAGTACCTCACCATCCAGTTTCATGTTCCTGACCCCAACAAATGTGCAGCTTGAAGACCAAAAATTAYTTTTAAACATTTTTCTTCAGCCTGACCCTTAGAAGCCAGTGAACAATTTTTGGCTTTAAGCTTTATTAAAARAGACAGTCAGCAAAGGGCAGTCACCCAGAGTGGAAAACTTCGGCCCAAATGCCAGAAGTTTAACAAGTCACAGCCATGTAAAAGCAGYGACTTTGAACAGGAAGTGCAAGGAAACAGTGAAGCCACTAACAGTCCCACCTATACAAAGCAATCAGAGAGCGATACAGGGTCTTGAAGTTGGCTAGTAATTATGTTAAGCAATGTTTCAATTACTTCTAACTAGAAAATTGTAAGAGTAGACACTGAAGTTTTTCTATGTTACAGGTTCTGCCTCAACATGACTAAAAATAACTGCCAGAAATAACTAGTCATTACTGAGCATGGTATTTGCTGAGTACATTATATTACATAATTATTTGATCAAAATATGTTTCCTAGTATTAAGAAAACAACAACAMCACAATGCAAACCTAGCCAGCTTGTAGTGAAAAATAATGTTATCTATCTAATTTGAGCCAGGAATTTAACCATATTCAAAAAAACGAAAAATGTTTTTAAAACTCCACATAGTGTTCTTCATAGGCTCTCACCATAGTTCTGTTAGTTTTATCAACGTTTTCCTAACTTTCTAAAAAAAAAAAAAAAAAAGTTCCATCGTATTTTTCCACAGCTGCTAAGGTAGTTACAACACATAGCACCAGAGGAGAGTTCATTATTTTTTGAATCATTGATATCCAGAAAGCTTATTAAAAGAAAAACAGAAAATAACAGTTGTGAGTGGAAAACAACATGCAAGACAGTGGGGTACTATTAAAACTTAACACTTTAAAATAGGATTACTGACACAAAAATATTCATAACCTCATCCTTTCTAGGTACCTGGTCAACAAAGAATAATAGCCTAGAACTGAACCTAAACTGCTCTGCTAAGTCAAACAGGAGATATTGTTCACTCGAACACAAGACAGGGATCGTAATTTCAAAGAATCCTACATTGCCAGAGACCCTAGTTTACATTTAAGGAGCCCAATAAAACTATCTTCAAAAAGAAGGGGGGGGGGGGGAAGAGGGGGAGATTAAACTATAAAACCAAGCTTTAAAGTATTAAGAAATGTCAGAATTAGAGATGCTCACACCTGTTATTTAGTCCTTTAAGCATTATAACAGTCTTTCCTTAGATGATATTAAATGATCATATAGTTATCTTTTTCTTCAGTTATCCCCAGGATCCCTGCTTTATACACAGCACATGACAGATGATGGTCATGAAATTAATCAGGGCTACACAGTAAAAGGAGCTGCTGTCTGTGGGATGTTGTACCTTTTTTTTTACTGAAGAACTTGAGTAACATGCAGTTCATAAATGCAATTCATTAAAAGCAAAACAAAATAAAAAACCGCACAAGACAAACAAAAAAAAAAAAAAACCACCCAATGATTAGAACATTCAAAGTCCTTTGGGGGAGGAAAACTCAAGAACCTCATTGCCCAACACAGATTAGAAATTTGCACCTGGACTTCCTACATCCCAGAGACAACATCCCTGCTAGGAATGCACTCCACCTAAGAACTGTTGTCTTTTCCTACTAGAGCTGCATAATTTAGTATAAATATTAATTGGACCACAGACCAATATCRCAAAGAAATGGCCTAACCAGCAGGCTGCAGAAGACTGCATTTTACCAGTTTACATGAACTCTTAACAATTTCAGTTTAAGAGGCAGAGATTTACCCAGAACAGCCAAAAAACAGTGCTTAGGACATTCTCCAGGAGTAAGCTCTCCTTTTGGACACTAGTAAGGGTAGCATTTTAAAACCAACTCTCCAACATGACAGGCAAGTCATTTAATAATTTGCTAGCTTGGTGTTACTATCTAAGTGCTGCCTCTCTTCTTCATGATCTTTCTGATAAACTTTTAAAAGATGTTGGGTTCTTCACCATATAGATAGAATTCTTTTTCGTTTTTCAGGACAGGAAATCTATTTTTGGCCAGCTCTTGGCATGCTGAGGATAGTAGAAAATGAAAAGATATTTAATGCCATCAATGAAATCTCTCTATATTTCTTACCTAGCATGAGAAAAAAAAAAAAAAAAAAATGAGCCTGATATGTTGATGTGCAGGGCAATCACAAATAAAGTAAAAGAAAATAATGGTATGAACTTAGTATATGTTCTGAAATAGCCTTAAAAAAATCTGAAGAATAAAGTTAGTATTTTGACTCAGTTTCAGCTCTCCTTCTGTAAAATGGAATTAATATTTCACGATGGCCTAGAAAAAAAACAGTGTTCTCTAATGTTTGCGAAGCACTCTATCATAATTCCTATAAATTAATAGGTAAAAGAAATTTCTGCATTCATTCAAAATGCTGGATGGTTTACAGCAGGTAGTAAGACAGTAGCCTGCAACACTGAGTGACAAAGAAAAAAAAAAACATATAAACGAGGGTATAACAGTATTACTAGTCAGCTGGCATTTCCCATGCACTGCATGAAGCATTGAATTGGGGCCACGAGGATAAAGGGGACTACAATAATGTAGTCAAACACCCAGCGAATACAGAAGGGGGCTGGATTATGTTTGTTGCTGCAATCTTATGCAGCTCTTTCCTTATCTGAGCCCCTGACTTTGCAGGCTGGTGCTTTTTTAACACTGTTCCTGTGAAATGCATTACATGTCTACACACATACACTGCTTCAAAAACTCAATGTGCTTCACAGTAAATTTCAGCAATGCTTTGGGGAGGGGGAAAAAAAACAAATAAACAAAAAAGCTGGGAACTACTGGAACTCATACAAATAACAATAGCACTGAAAACAAAAAAGTTCCTCTAGATTTTTTCTTAAGACTAAAAGACTTTCACAGGAAAAAATACCCTCCAATATTTCTGCTTTTCTTTCTTGAAGTTGTCTGTGTAAACTAAGTATTCACCTACAAGGAGAGGATCAAAAACTGCATCTAATTAGCTTGCAACACCTTTTCGTTTCTACATAGAGCTGGGCCAAGATCCTGTCCTCCCTCCCTTTTGCTAGAGGGATTTTCCACAGTGAGCAGTAGGGACAGGAAGWGCGACACAAATCACAGGTCCTGCACAATCTCCTCCAACACAATTTCCTTACTCCTGGTGCAGCAAATTTCAATAAAAAGCCCTTTTTCCACCACATGCGTTGGGTGTCAGGATCATCTACGAAGAAGCAGATGCTTGTAACACTAAATAAATAGTAACACAGAAGAATTAATATTATTTTTAGAATACAAGCACTTAATAAATACATTTTAAAGGCTATTATCTTCTTTAGATTATTTAAAAAGCATCATTATCATACAGGATTATTACCAATAATATGCAGGTATCACCAGTTTCAAGCTCTCCCCTGTAGGTAGCTCTGTGCAACTTAGTGTTCATCACTAATGATCATTCAAAATCAGACACTAACCTGAGCTCTACCCTTTTTAATAAAGGCACRGGAAAAGTATGAGCGAAAAAGAAGCAGTATAATATTAAAACAGTCAATTCTTTCAGATGTTAAGTATTTCTAACAACATATTTTGTGAACAAAAGCAGCTATTCTAACACTGGCTGATCCAACTCATACCACCTGGACTCGAAACTGAAGTTATCATGACTCATATTTTTCTAAATAAGCATGCCTGTAATTGCTATCAAAATGTCTCTACATTGATACATRTTAAATACTCCTCCAAGATAATTTTTAGAAAGCAAATTTTGCTGTACTGTTGAATTGGAAGACTTTTTTTTAATATAGTACCAGATACTCAGACTCTGAAGTAAAATTTCTCCTTCTAGTTATTAACAATTGTGCTCTAACTTTACTTTTCTTATGTACTATTTATAAAGTAAATGCTAATGTAAAATTAACATCATGACTTAGTAACTTTGTAACATAATAGCTACAAAAAAAACCCCACATTTTTTGCTTAACTCACAGGAATAGTCCCGACTCAATTCACATTTTCACAACTTTTCACCTAGCATTCAAAATATGCCTTATTTATATTATAGTGGAATACCTGTATGACCCACTTAGGATCAAAGTTGCAACACGTTAGCTGTCATACAAACACACACACAAACGAAGAAAAAAAAAAAAAAAAAAACATAGTTCTGGCCCAAAGAAACTACTATCTAGTGCTTTGATTCTGCAGAAAGAGTCATATCAACATTGTGTCCAGAGAGTCCCAAACATGCAATTAGGTTGTGCAGGGAGGAGTATACGTGCCCTTATGAAAATGAGAGATCTGCAAATGTTGTTAGTGGAGTCATTTTGCTTCTCTGATCCTGTGTCTCTCATGGTTGTAAAAATATTAAAAATCAAACATTTCAAATGAAACACAAAATGTTTTATTGCAGTGGTATGTTTATACCTATTCTTATTAAAACAAACAAACAAAAGTATTAAATCAGCTTTTAAAGAAAAGAAAAGGTTTCACAGAGAGAGTTTTTGTGGGAATAACTTCACGTAAAACATGTAAGCAATTGAAAGGGGAAAAAGGAAAAGGGAAAAAATACTGTACACAGGAAATAAATGGCAAAATATACAAGATAGTCAAAAGTACAAAATAAAAGATAAAATAAAAAATATTTTCCTTTTCCCTTCCATTTAAATAACTGCTACAACCAACGCCTAAAATATAACTAAACTCAAATGCTTACAGTATGACTTAAACAGCTATACATCCTTCTTGAGCAGCTTTGCTGCTGGGACAAATCAACATAACCTCTGATAGTGTGGAAAAAAAAAAAAAAAGTAAAATATCTCTGTTTCTCCATATACACATATCCCTAAATGTGCTAAAAATAAAATCTGAAACAAAAATAATTAATCTTACAAACACAATATTTCTATATGCTAATTATATTTTTTCTGAGTTACAGAAATTTACAACTCCAGAAACTGTAACAATCCAGATAATTTAGGATTAACCACATATAGCTCAGAACAAAAACAAAACAAAAAAAAAGCGTCTTAAAATTCCCTCTATGAATAGGCTTTTTTTCATACCAGAAAAAGTAAATGCTTTCTGATAAAAAGAGAGGAGAGAGAAAAAAAAAAAAAAAAAGCTGTAAACACAACCCTGGAGAGATAAACTTGACAGGAACTACATAACTACAGTAGCTCATTTCCTGCTCGTATCTCGCATATTTAAAGCAAACCACCTTTACATGAAAAGAAAAAAAAAAAAGAAATAAGTCAGCGAAGTCCACAGCTGTTAGCTCAACAAGCCCGTTTTTGCTAAAGCAAGAGTTGTTTTAAACAAACGACGAAGGCAGCGCTGGAGCTAACGTCGCTTCCTGATGATGAAAACTACCCCAGTGCTACAAGTACTTCTGCACAGCCCTTTCTTTCCTGTAAACGAGAGCTGCGCTCGGCYCCCGCGCGTGCCACGGACCACAAGAAAACAGCAATTCAGCTCCAGGGAGAGATAGGGACAGCTCACGACGACGAGCGGCTCCGGCAGCGATTCATAAAGTTTAAAAATAAAAAGCTGCTTTTTCCGAGAGTAAATGGTTCCTCTCCCTGCACGTAGGCCTGAGGCCCTGTTGCAAACAGTGTCTAACAGGACCAGGCAGCACAAAGACAGGAATGGGAGATTAGTGGGAGGGAGGGAGGCCGGGATTGGGGCTCAGCAGGATCTTCAGGCTTTTTAAAATTCAAACTGCTCCCTGACCAATACAAATCACGGACACGCTACTGACTACTACACGGATTTACAGCATTAAAAACACGCCTTCTACGTGACAGCTATATTAACTTCACCCCTTTAAACGGGTATCAGGGCACTCAAGATAGCCCAGTTTGTAAGACTCGAAACACAATACACCAGAAAGTTACTTTATTGGACACACTAGCCACTTAATATTACAACAGATCTGCCCGAACAACTAAAAAAACTACTTAAAAATAGATAAATTATGCAACAGGAATGCTTGTTTGCCATTTTCAAATTCTCTTTCTGGAAGAAAGGTGAAACTTCATCTCACAAAATTCCCCTCACAATGGAATTTTCGTGGGAATATTTTTAATCAGCTCACGGCACGCTTGCTTCAAACCCACCTCATTTTTTTCTAATAGCAATCTCAACTCTGCCACTGTGCAAACCTGAGATTGGCCTTTCTGAAAACCAGCTACCATTTACTTACAAAGACCTGACACCTAAACAACAGCCATTTACAAAACACATTTGACCTGCTAAAATGACACCTAATTACATATTCAAACACCACGGTGCACAAACAGCCAATAACCAGCGCGGGATCCCCAAGCGAGATGGCCTGACAAGAGGGATGACACTTTTTTTTTTTTTTTAAAAAACATTCCCCACTTTTCCCTTCCTTAAATTTACACCGGGCTCCCAGGCGCTCAGGCCAGGGGCKCCTCTTCACCTTGGCCCCACAAATGTCACGGAGGTATCGCCTGACGCGCGACCCCTCCTGCGTTCCCTGCGTGTCGGCCTGGGGGGCCGGGGGTGTTTTGGGGGGCTGTTTTGGGGGCGCGTTTCGGCGGCGCAGGGGGCCCGGGAGCGCCGCGCGCTGCCCCCTCGGGCCTGCCCGCTCTGCAGGTGCCCGCAGCCGCGGGCCGCCCCGCAACGGCCGCTTTCACGCTATAAATACCCCGCGGGAGCCATCGCTGCGATATTCGGGGAGCCCCCCCCGCCTTTTCCCCACCCCGCGTCTGCAGAGCCGCGCGCCTCAACTTTCCGCCGCTCGGCGCGGAGTTTGGGGGGCGGCCGCGCGAGGATCGCGCATTTGCCGCCCCCCCCCCGGCCGCTATTTACATTGTGCGCGGCCCCGCGGCGCGCGCCGCCTGCGCCGGGACCTTCCTCCCTCTCGGGCCCGGCCAAGTTGTAAATATGGCCCGGGCTCGGGGCGCCGCATTGTTTCCTGCCGGGGCCGAGGCCTGTCACGGAGCGGCCGCTCCGCCTGCCTAATCCCCGCGCCGGAGCCGCGGCGCTGCCCGCCGGGGCCTGCGCCCTGCGCCGGGCCTGGGCCTCCCGCCGGCCGCCCGCCTCCCTCGGCGGCCAAGGGGAAGGGGGGGAGCCGCGAAATGAGCCCCCTGCGGCTGCCGCCCGCCGCCTCCCCGGAGAGCGGCCGGTCCGCGGCGCCGCCGGCAGCGCTGGGCCGCCCGCGCCGGCGGGGCAGGCCCGGCCCGCTCGGCGGAGAGGGCAGCCGGGGGAAGGGGAGCCGAGAAGGGGGCATTACCTGAGCAAATGGGCGCCGGAATCCAACGGGGAATCCGCCAGAGGGGGGGAGAAAATCCGCCCCCCTCCCTCCTCAGAGGAGCCGCCGCCGCCGCCGCCGCTGCTGGGCCGCCGCCGCCGCGGAGCAGGAGGAGGAGGAGGAGGGGAGATAATATAACAACAATAATCCGGGCCGGGAGGGGGGCTGGCTCCTCTTCCGCCTCCTCCTCAGTGCCGCGGACATGTAGAGCCGGGCGGTGAGCGGCCGAGGCGAATCCCTTCCCCCCCCCGCGCCCGCTTCACAACATCAACACGGGCCGCGCCGCGCCGGGCCGAACCGGT